>NW_027474272.1:0-61255 GCF_050947335.1 Megachile rotundata | reverse complement strand
AGCATAATTCGTTCAAAACGAGCAAAATTGTTCATTGTGATGTTGAATTGTGCTCAGTTACGATAACGTATCATGACTAGATAGTACAGAGTCGAATTAAAGCGGATATGTGCGAATTAGAGGCTGAATCGTGCGAAAATGAGCATAATTCGTTCAAAACCAGCAAAATTGTTCATTGTGGTGTTGAATTGTGCTCAGTTACGATAACTTAACATGACTAGATAGTACAGAGTCGAATTACAGCGGATATGTGCGAATTAGAGGCTGAATCGTGCGAAAATGAGCATAATTCGTTCAAAACGAGCAAAATTGTTCATTGTGATGTTGAATTGTGCTCAGTTACGATAACGTATCATGACTAGATAGTACAGAGTCGAATTACAGCGGATATGTGCGAATTAGAGGCTGAATCGTGCGAAAATGAGCATAATTCGTTCAAAACGGGCAAAATTGTTCATTGTGGTGTTGAATTGTGCTCAGATAGGATAACTTAACATAACTAGATAGTACAGAGTCGAATTACAGCGGATATGTGCGAATTAGAGGCTGAATCGTGCGAAAATGAGCATAATTCGTTCAAAACCAGCAAAATTGTTCATTGTGGTGTTGAATTGTGCTCAGTTACGATAACTTAACATGACTAGATAGTACAGAGTCGAATTACAGCGGATATGTGCGAATTAGAGACTGAACCGTGCGAAAATGAGCATAATTCGTGCAAAACGAGCAAAATTGTTCGTTGTGGTGTTGAATTGTGCTCAGATAGGTTAACTGAACATAACTAGGTAGTACAGAGTCGAATTACAGCGGATATGTGCGAATTAGAGGCTGAATCGTTCGAAAATGAGCTAAATTCGTTCAAAACGAGCAAAATTGTTCATTGTGGTGTTGAATTGTGCTCAGATAGGATAGCTTAACATAACTAGATAGTACAGAGTCGAATTACAGCGGATATGTGCGAATTAGAGGCTGAATCGTTCGAAAATGAGCTAAATTCGTTCAAAACGAGCAAAATTCGTGCAAAACGAGCAAAATTGTTCATTGTGGTGTTGAATTGTGCTCAGATAGGATAACTTAACATAACTAGATAGTACAGAGTCGAATCACAGCGGCTTTGTGCGAATTAGAGGCTGAATCGTGCGAAACTGAGCAAAATACGTTCATTTCGAGTAAAATTGTTCATTGTGGTGTTGAATTGTGCTCAGATAGGATAACTTAACATGACTAGATAGTACAGAGTCGAATTATAGCGGATATGTGCGAATTAGAGGCTGAATCGTGCGAAAATGAGCATAATTCGTGCAAAACGAGCAAATTTGTTCGTTGTGGTGTTGAATTGTGCTCAGATAGGATAACTTAACATAACTAGATAGTACAGAGTCGAATTGCAGCGGATATGTGCGAATTAGAGGCTGAATCGTGCGAAAATGAGCATAATTCGTGCAAAACGAGCAAAATTGTTCGTTGTGGTGTTGAATTGTGCTCAGATAGAATAACTTAACATAACTAGGTAGTACAGAGTCGAATTACAGCGGATATGTGCGAATTAGAGGCTGAATCGTGCGAAAATGAGCATAATTCGTTCAAAACCAGCAAAATTGTTCATTGTGGTGTTGAATTGTGCTCAGATGCGATAACTTAACATGACTAGATAGTACAGAGTCGAATCACAGCGGATATGTGCGAATTAGAGGCTGAATCGTTCGAAAATGAGCAAAATTCGTTCAAAACGAGCAAAATTCGTGCAAAACGAGCAAAATTGTTCATTGTGGTGTTGAATTGTGCTCAGATAGGATAACTTAACTTAACTAGATAGTACAGAGTCGAATCACAGCGGATATGTGCGAATTAGAGGCGGAATCGTGCGAAACTGAGCAAAATACGTTCATTTCGAGCAAAATTGTTCATTGTGGTGTTGAATTGTGCTCAGATAGGATAACTTAACATAACTAGATAGTACAGAGTCGAATTACAGCGGATATGTGCGAATTAGAGGCTGAATCGTGCGAAAATGAGCATAATTCGTGCAAAACGAGCAAATTTGTTCGTTGTGGTGTTGAATTGTGCTCAGATAGGATAACTTAACATGACTAGATAGTACAGAGTCGAATTATAGCGGATATGTGCGAATTAGAGGCTGAATCGTGCGAAAATGAGCATAATTCGTGCAAAACGAGCAAATTTGTTCGTTGTGGTGTTGAATTGTGCTCAGATAGGATAACTTAACATAACTAGATAGTACAGAGTCGAATTGCAGCGGATATGTGCGAATTAGAGGCTGAATCGTGCGAAAATGAGCATAATTCGTGCAAAACGAGCAAAATTGTTCGTTGTGGTGTTGAATTGTGCTCAGATAGAATAACTTAACATAACTAGGTAGTACAGAGTCGAATTACAGCGGATATGTGCGAATTAGAGGCTGAATCGTGCGAAAATGAGCATAATTCGTTCAAAACCAGCAAAATTGTTCATTGTGGTGTTGAATTGTGCTCAGATGCGATAACTTAACATGACTAGATAGTACAGAGTCGAATCACAGCGGATATGTGCGAATTAGAGGCTGAATCGTGCGAAAATGAGCATAATTCGTGCAAAACGAGCAAATTTGTTCATTGTGGTGTTGAATTGTGCTCAGATAGGATAACTTAACTTAACTAGATAGTACAGAGTCGAACCACAGCGGATATGTGCGAATTAGAGGCGGAATCGTGCGAAACTGAGCAAAATACGTTCATTTCCAGCAAAATTGTTCATTGTGGTGTTGAATTGTGCTCAGATAGGATAACTTAACATAACTAGATAGAACAGAGTCGAATTACAGCGGATATGTGCGAATTAGAGGCTGAATCTTGCGAAAATGAGCATAATTCGTGCAAAACGAGCAAATTTGTTCGTTGTGGTGTTGAATTGTGCTCAGATAGGATAACTTAACATAACTAGATAGTACAGAGCCGAATTGCAGCGGATATGTGCGAATTAGAGGCTGAATCGTGCGAAAATGAGCATAATTCGTGCAAAACGAGCAAAATTGTTCGTTGTGGTGATGAATTGTGCTCAGATAGAATAACTTAACATAACTAGGTAGTACAGAGTCGAATTACAGCGGATATGTGCGAATTAGAGGCTGAATCGTGCGAAAATGAGCATAATTCGTTCAAAACCAGCAAAATTGTTCATTGTGGTGTTGAATTGTGCTCAGATGCGATAACTTAACATGACTAGATAGTACAGAGTCGAATCACAGCGGATATGTGCGAATTAGAGGCTGAATCGTTCGAAAATGAGCAAAATTCGTTCAAAACGAGCAAAATTCGTGCAAAACGAGCAAAATTGTTCATTGTGGTGTTGAATTGTGCTCAGATAGGATAACTTAACTTAACTAGATAGTACAGAGTCGAATCACAGCGGATATGTGCGAATTAGAGGCGGAATCGTGCGAAACTGAGCAAAATACGTTCATTTCGAGCAAAATTGTTCATTGTGGTGTTGAATTGTGCTCAGATAGGATAACTTAACATAACTAGATAGTACAGAGTCGAATTACAGCGGATATGTGCGAATTAGAGGCTGAATCGTGCGAAAATGAGCATAATTCGTGCAAAACGAGCAAAATTGTTCATTGTGGTGTCGAATTGTGCTCAGATAGGATAACTTAACATAACTAGATAGTACAGAGTCGAATTACAGCGGATATGTGCGAATTAGAGGCTGAATCGTGCGAAAATGAGCATAATTCGTGCAAAACGAGCAAAATTGTTCATTGTGGTGTCGAATTGTTCTCAGATAGGATAACTTAACATAACTAGATAGTACAGAGTCGAATTACAGCGGATATGTGCGAATTAGAGGCTGAATCGTTCGAAAATGAGCATAATTCGTTCAAAACGAGCAAAATTCGTGCAAAACGAGCAAAATTGTTCGTTGTAGTGTTGAATTGTGCTCAGATAGGATAACTTAACATAACTAGATAGTACAGAGTCGAATTACAGCGGATATGTGCGAATTAGAGGCTGAATCGTGCGAAAATGAGCATAATTCGTTCAAAACGAGCAAAATTGTTCATTGTGATGTTGAATTGTGCTCAGTTACGATAACGTATCATGACTAGATAGTACAGAGTCGAATTACAGCGGATATGTGCGAATTAGAGGCTGAATCGTGCGAAAATGAGCATAATTCGTTCAAAACGGGCAAAATTGTTCATTGTGGTGTTGAATTGTGCTCAGATAGGATAACTTAACATAACTAGATAGTACAGAGTCGAATTGCAGCGGATATGTGCGAATTAGAGGCTGAATCGTGCGAAAATGAGCATAATTCGTTCAAAACCAGCAAAATTGTTCATTGTGGTGTTGAATTGTGCTCAGTTACGATAACTTAACATGACTAGATAGTAAAGAGTCGAATTACAGCGGATATGTGCGAATTAGAGACTGAACCGTGCGAAAATGAGCAAAATTCGTTCAAAACGAGCAAAATTCGTGCAAAACGAGCAAAATTGTTCAGTGTGGTGTTGAATTGTGCTCAGTTACGATAACTTAACATGACTAGATAGTACAGAGTCGAATCACAGCGGATATGTGCGAATTAGAGGCTGAATCGTTCGAAAATGAGCAAAATTCGTTCAAAACGAGCAAAATTCGTGCAAAACGAGCAAAATTGTTCATTGTGGTGTTGAATTGTGCTCAGATAGGATAACTTAACTTAACTAGATAGTACAGAGTCGAATCACAGCGGATATGTGCGAATTAGAGGCGGAATCGTGCGAAACTGAGCAAAATACGTTCATTTCGAGCAAAATTGTTCATTGTGGTGTTGAATTGTGCTCAGATAGGATAACTTAACATAACTAGATAGTACAGAGTCGAATTACAGCGGATATTTGCGAATTAGAGGCTGAATCGTGCGAAAATGAGCATAATTCGTGCAAAACGAGCAAATTTGTTCGTTGTGGTGTTGAATTGTGCTCAGATAGGATAACTTAACATAACTAGATAGTACAGAGCCGAATTGCAGCGGATATGTGCGAATTAGAGGCTGAATCGTGCGAAAATGAGCATAATTCGTGCAAAACGAGCAAAATTGTTCGTTGTGGTGATGAATTGTGCTCAGATAGAATAACTTAACATAACTAGGTAGTACAGAGTCGAATTACAGCGGATATGTGCGAATTAGAGGCTGAATCGTGCGAAAATGAGCATAATTCGTTCAAAACCAGCAAAATTGTTCATTGTGGTGTTGAATTGTGCTCAGATGCGATAACTTAACATGACTAGATAGTACAGAGTCGAATCACAGCGGATATGTGCGAATTAGAGGCTGAATCGTTCGAAAATGAGCAAAATTCGTTCAAAACGAGCAAAATTCGTGCAAAACGAGCAAAATTGTTCATTGTGGTGTTGAATTGTGCTCAGATAGGATAACTTCACTTAACTAGATAGTACAGAGTCGAATCACAGCGGATATGTGCGAATTAGAGGCGGAATCGTGCGAAACTGAGCAAAATACGTTCATTTCGAGCAAAATTGTTCATTGTGGTGTTGAATTGTGCTCAGATAGGATAACTTAACATAACTAGATAGTACAGAGTCGAATTACAGCGGATATGTGCGAATTAGAGGCTGAATCGTGCGAAAATGAGCATAATTCGTGCAAAACGAGCAAAATTGTTCATTGTGGTGTCGAATTGTGCTCAGATAGGATAACTTAACATAACTAGATAGTACAGAGTCGAATTACAGCGGATATGTGCGAATTAGAGGCTGAATCGTTCGAAAATGAGCAAAATTCGTTCAAAACGAGCAAAATTCGTGCAAAACGAGCAAAATTGTTCGTTGTAGTGTTGAATTGTGCTCAGATAGGATAACTTAACATAACTAGATAGTACAGAGTCGAATTACAGCGGATATGTGCGAATTAGAGGCTGAATCGTGCGAAAATGAGCATAATTCGTTCAAAACGAGCAAAATTGTTCATTGTGATGTTGAATTGTGCTCAGTTACGATAACGTATCATGACTAGATAGTACAGAGTCGAATTACAGCGGATATGTGCGAATTAGAGGCTGAATCGTGCGAAAATGAGCATAATTCGTTCAAAACGGGCAAAATTGTTCATTGTGGTGTTGAATTGTGCTCAGATAGGATAACTTAACATAACTAGATAGTACAGAGTCGAATTGCAGCGGATATGTGCGAATTAGAGGCTGAATCGTGCGAAAATGAGCATAATTCGTTCAAAACCAGCAAAATTGTTCATTGTGGTGTTGAATTGTGCTCAGTTACGATAACTTAACATGACTAGATAGTACAGAGTCGAATTACAGCGGATATGTGCGAATTAGAGGCTGAATCGTTCGAAAATGAGCAAAATTCGTTCAAAACGAGCAAAATTCGTGCAAAACGAGCAAAATTGTTCAGTGTGGTGTTGAATTGTGCTCAGATAGGATAACTTAACATAACTAGATAGTACAGAGTCGAATTGCAGCGGATATGTGCGAATTAGAGGCTGAATCGTGCGAAAATGAGCATAATTCGTTCAAAACCAGCAAAATTGTTCATTGTGGTGTTGAATTGTGCTCAGATACGATAACTTAACATGACTAGATAGTACAGAGTCGAATTACAGCGGATATGTGCGAATTAGAGGCTGAATCGTGCGAAAATGAGCATAATTCGTGCAAAACGAGCAAAATTGTTCGTTGTGGTGTTGAATTGTGCTCAGATAGGATAACTTAACATGACTAGATAGTACAGAGTCGAATTACAGCGGATATGTGCGAATTAGAGGCTGAATCGTGCGAAAATGAGCATAATTCGTTCAAAGCGATCAAAATTGTTCATTGTGGTGTTGAATTGTGCTCAGTTACGATAACTTAACATGACTAGATAGTACAGAGTCGAATTAAAGCGGATATGTGCGAATTAGAGGCTGAATCGTGCGAAAATGAGCATAATTCGTGCAAAACGAGCAAAATTGTTCGTTGCAGTGTTGAATTGTGCTCAGATAGGATAACTTAACATAACTAGATAGTACAGAGTCGAAATACAGCGGATATGTGCGAATTAGAGGCTGAATCGTGCGAAAATGAGCATAATTCGTTCAAAACGAGCAAAATTGTTCATTGTGATGTTGAATTGTGCTCAGTTACGATAACGTATCATGACTAGATAGTACAGAGTCGAATTACAGCGGATATGTGCGAATTAGAGGCTGAATCGTGCGAAAATGAGCATAATTCGTTCAAAACCAGCAAAATTGTTCATTGTGGTGTTGAATTGTGCTCAGTTACGATAACTTAACATGACTAGATAGTACAGAGTCGAATTACAGCGGATATGTGCGAATTAGAGGCTGAATCGTGCGAAAATGAGCATAATTCGTGCAAAACGAGCAAAATTGTTCGTTGTGGTGTTGAATTGTGCTCAGATAGGATAACTTAACATGACTAGATAGTACAGAGTCGAATTACAGCGGATATGTGCGAATTAGAGGCTGAATCGTGCGAAAATGAGCATAATTCGTTCAAAGCGATCAAAATTGTTCATTGTGGTGTTGAATTGTGCTCAGTTACGATAACTTAACATGACTAGATAGTACAGAGTCGAATTAAAGCGGATATGTGCGAATTAGAGGCTGAATCGTGCGAAAATGAGCATAATTCGTGCAAAACGAGCAAAATTGTTCGTTGCAGTGTTGAATTGTGCTCAGATAGGATAACTTAACATAACTAGATAGTACAGAGTCGAATTACAGCGGATATGTGCGAATTAGAGGCTGAACCGTGCGAAAATGAGCAAAATTCGTTCAAAACGAGCAAAATTCGTGCAAAACGAGCAAAATTGTTCAGTGTGGTGTTGAATTGTGCTCAGTTACGATAACTTAACATGACTAGATAGTACAGAGTCGAATTAAAGCGGATATGTGCGAATTAGAGGCTGAAACGTGCGAAAATGAGCATAATTCGTTCAAAACCAGCAAAATTGTTCATTGTGGTGTTGAATTGTGCTCAGTTACGATAACTTAACATGACTAGATAGTACAGAGTCGAATTACAGCGGATATGTGCGAATTAGAGGCTGAATCGTGCGAAAATGAGCATAATTCGTGCAAAACGAGCAAAATTGTTCGTTGTGGTGTTGAATTGTGCTCAGATAGGATAACTTAACATAACTAGATAGTACAGAGTCGAATTACAGCGGATATGTGCGAATTAGAGGCTGAATCGTTCGAAAATGAGCAAAATTCGTTCAAAACGAGCAAAATTCGTGCAAAACGAGCAAAATTGTTCAGTGTGGTGTTGAATTGTGCTCAGATAGGATAACTTAACATAACTAGATAGTACAGAGTCGAATTGCAGCGGATATGTGCGAATTAGAGGCTGAATCGTGCGAAAATGAGCATAATTCGTTCAAAACCAGCAAAATTGTTCATTGTGGTGTTGAATTGTGCTCAGATACGATAACTTAACATGACTAGATAGTACAGAGTCGAATTACAGCGGATATGTGCGAATTAGAGGCTGAATCGTGCGAAAATGAGCATAATTCGTGCAAAACGAGCAAAATTGTTCGTTGTGGTGTTGAATTGTGCTCAGATAGGATAACTTAACATGACTAGATAGTACAGAGTCGAATTACAGCGGATATGTGCGAATTAGAGGCTGAATCGTGCGAAAATGAGCATAATTCGTTCAAAGCGATCAAAATTGTTCATTGTGGTGTTGAATTGTGCTCAGTTACGATAACTTAACATGACTAGATAGTACAGAGTCGAATTAAAGCGGATATGTGCGAATTAGAGGCTGAATCGTGCGAAAATGAGCATAATTCGTGCAAAACGAGCAAAATTGTTCGTTGCAGTGTTGAATTGTGCTCAGATAGGATAACTTATCATAACTAGATAGTACAGAGTCGAATTACAGCGGATATGTGCGAATTAGAGGCTGAATCGTGCGAAAATGAGCATAATTCGTTCAAAACGAGCAAAATTGTTCATTGTGATGTTGAATTGTGCTCAGTTACGATAACGTATCATGACTAGATAGTACAGAGTCGAATTACAGCGGATATGTGCGAATTAGAGGCTGAATCGTGCGAAAATGAGCATAATTCGTTCAAAACGGGCAAAATTGTTCATTGTGGTGTTGAATTGTGCTCAGATAGGATAACTTAACATAACTAGATAGTACAGAGTCGAATTACAGCGGATATGTGCGAATTAGAGGCTGAATCGTGCGAAAATGAGCATAATTCGTTCAAAACGATCAAAATTGTTCATTGTGGTGTTGAATTGTGCTCAGTTACGATAACTTAACATGACTAGATAGTACAGAGTCGAATTACAGCGGATATGTGCGAATTAGAGGCTGAATCGTGCGAAAATGAGCATAATTCGTTCAAAACGGGCAAAATTGTTCATTGTGGTGTTGAATTGTGCTCAGATAGGATAACTTAACATAACTAGATAGTACAGAGTCGAATTACAGCGGATATGTGCGAATTAGAGGCTGAATCGTGCGAAAATGAGCATAATTCGTTCAAAACGAGCAAAATTGTTCATTGTGATGTTGAATTGTGCTCAGTTACGATAACTTAACATGACTAGATAGTACAGAGTCGAATTACAGCGAATATGTGCGAATTAGAGGCTGAATCGTGCGAAAATGAGCATAATTCGTGCAAAACGAGCAAAATTGTTCGTTGTGGTGTTGAATTGTGCTCAGATAGGATAACTTAACATGACTAGATAGTACAGAGTCGAATTACAGCGGATATGTGCGAATTAGAGGCTGAATCGTGCGAAAATGAGCATAATTCGTGCAAAACGAGCAAAATTGTTCGTTGTGGTGTTGAATTGTGCTCAGATAGGACAACTTAACATAACTAAATAGTACAGAGTCGAATTGCAGCGGATATGTGCGAATTAGAGGCTGAATCGTGCGAAAATGAGCATAATTCGTGCAAAACGAGCAAAATTGTTCGTTGTGGTGTTGAATTGTGCTCAGATAGAATAGCTTAACATGACTAGATAGTACAGAGTCGAATTACCGCGGATATGTGCGAATTAGAGGCTGAATCGTTCGAAAATGAGCTAAATTCGTTCAAAACGAGCAAAATTCGTGCAAAACGAGCAAAATTGTTCATTGTGGTGTTGAATTGTGCTCAGATAGGATAACTTAACATAACTAGATAGTACAGAGTCGAATCACAGCGGATATGTGCGAATTAGAGGCTGAATCGTGCGAAACTGAGCAAAATACGTTCATTTCGAGTAAAATTGTTCATTGTGGTGTTGAATTGTGCTCAGATAGGATAACTTAATATGACTAGATAGTACAGAGTCGAATTACAGCGGATATGTGCGAATTAGAGGCTGAATCGTGCGAAAATGAGCATAATTCGTCCAAAACCAGCAAAATTGTTCATTGTGGTGTTGAATTGTGCTCAGTTACGATAACGTATCATGACTAGATAGTACAGAGTCGAATTACAGCGGATATGTGCGAATTAGAGGCTGAATCGTGCGAAAATGAGCATAATTCGTGCAAAACGAGCAAAATTGTTCATTGTGGTGTCGAATTGTGCTCAGATAGGATAACTTAACATAACTAGATAGTACAGAGTCGAATTACAGCGGATATGTGCGAATTAGAGGCTGAATCGTGCGAAAATTAGCATAATTCGTGCAAAACGAGCAAATTTGTTCGTTGTGGTGTTGAATTGTGCTCAGATAGGATAACTTAACATGACTAGATAGTACAGAGTCGAATTATAGCGGATATGTGCGAATTAGAGGCTGAATCGTGCGAAAATGAGCATAATTCGTGCAAAACGAGCAAATTTGTTCGTTGTGGTGTTGAATTGTGCTCAGATAGGATAACTTAACATAACTAGATAGTACAGAGTCGAATTGCAGCGGATATGTGCGAATTAGAGGCTGAATCGTGCGAAAATGAGCATAATTCGTGCAAAACGAGCAAAATTGTTCGTTGTGGTGTTGAATTGTGCTCAGATAGAATAACTTAACATAACTAGGTAGTACAGAGTCGAATTACAGCGGATATGTGCGAATTAGAGGCTGAATCGTGCGAAAATGAGCATAATTCGTTCAAAACCAGCAAAATTGTTCATTGTGGTGTTGAATTGTGCTCAGATGCGATAACTTAACATGACTAGATAGTACAGAGTCGAATCACAGCGGATATGTGCGAATTAGAGGCTGAATCGTTCGAAAATGAGCAAAATTCGTTCAAAACGAGCAAAATTCGTGCAAAACGAGCAAAATTGTTCATTGTGGTGTTGAATTGTGCTCAGATAGGATAACTTAACTTAACTAGATAGTACAGAGTCGAATCACAGCGGATATGTGCGAATTAGAGGCGGAATCGTGCGAAACTGAGCAAAATACGTTCATTTCGAGCAAAATTGTTCATTGTGGTGTTGAATTGTGCTCAGATAGGATAACTTAACATAACTAGATAGTACAGAGTCGAATTACAGCGGATATGTGCGAATTAGAGGCTGAATCGTGCGAAAATGAGCATAATTCGTGCAAAACGAGCAAATTTGTTCGTTGTGGTGTTGAATTGTGCTCAGATAGGATAACTTAACATAACTAGATAGTACAGAGCCGAATTGCAGCGGATATGTGCGAATTAGAGGCTGAATCGTGCGAAAATGAGCATAATTCGTGCAAAACGAGCAAAATTGTTCGTTGTGGTGATGAATTGTGCTCAGATAGAATAACTTAACATAACTAGGTAGTACAGAGTCGAATTACAGCGGATATGTGCGAATTAGAGGCTGAATCGTGCGAAAATGAGCATAATTCGTTCAAAACCAGCAAAATTGTTCATTGTGGTGTTGAATTGTGCTCAGATGCGATAACTTAACATGACTAGATAGTACAGAGTCGAATCACAGCGGATATGTGCGAATTAGAGGCTGAATCGTTCGAAAATGAGCAAAATTCGTTCAAAACGAGCAAAATTCGTGCAAAACGAGCAAAATTGTTCATTGTGGTGTCGAATTGTGCTCAGATAGGATAACTTAACATAACTAGATAGTACAGAGTCGAATTACAGCGGATATGTGCGAATTAGAGGCTGAATCGTTCGAAAATGAGCAAAATTCGTTCAAAACGAGCAAAATTCGTGCAAAACGAGCAAAATTGTTCGTTGTAGTGTTGAATTGTGCTCAGATAGGATAACTTAACATAACTAGATAGTACAGAGTCGAATTACAGCGGATATGTGCGAATTAGAGGCTGAATCGTGCGAAAATGAGCATAATTCGTTCAAAACGAGCAAAATTGTTCATTGTGATGTTGAATTGCGCTCAGTTACGATAACGTATCATGACTAGATAGTACAGAGTCGAATTACAGCGGATATGTGCGAATTAGAGGCTGAATCGTGCGAAAATGAGCATAATTCGTTCAAAACGGGCAAAATTGTTCATTGTGGTGTTGAATTGTGCTCAGATAGGATAACTTAACATAACTAGATAGTACAGAGTCGAATTGCAGCGGATATGTGCGAATTAGAGGCTGAATCGTGCGAAAATGAGCATAATTCGTTCAAAACCAGCAAAATTGTTCATTGTGGTGTTGAATTGTGCTCAGTTACGATAACTTAACATGACTAGATAGTACAGAGTCGAATTACAGCGGATATGTGCGAATTAGAGACTGAACCGTGCGAAAATGAGCAAAATTCGTTCAAAACGAGCAAAATTCGTGCAAAACGAGCAAAATTGTTCAGTGTGGTGTTGAATTGTGCTCAGTTACGATAACTTAACATGACTAGATAGTACAGAGTCGAATTAAAGCGGATATGTGCGAATTAGAGGCTGAATCGTGCGAAAATGAGCATAATTCGTTCAAAACCAGCAAAATTGTTCATTGTGGTGTTGAATTGTGCTCAGTTACGATAACTTAACATGACTAGATAGTACAGAGTCGAATTACAGCGGATATGTGCGAATTAGAGGCTGAATCGTGCGAAAATGAGCATAATTCGTGCAAAACGAGCAAAATTGTTCGTTGTGGTGTTGAATTGTGCTCAGATAGGATGACTTAACATAACTAGATAGTACAGAGTCGAATTACAGCGGATATGAGCGAATTAGAGGCTGAATCGTTCGAAAATGAGCAAAATTCGTTCAAAACGAGCAAAATTCGTGCAAAACGAGCAAAATTGTTCAGTGTGGTGTTGAATTGTGCTCAGATAGGATAACTTAACATAACTAGATAGTACAGAGTCGAATTGCAGCGGATATGTGCGAATTAGAGGCTGAATCGTGCGAAAATGAGCATAATTCGTTCAAAACCAGCAAAATTGTTCATTGTGGTGTTGAATTGTGCTCAGATACGATATCTTAACATGACTAGATAGTACAGAGTCGAATTACAGCGGATATGTGCGAATTAGAGGCTGAATCGTGCGAAAATGAGCATAATTCGTGCAAAACGAGCAAAATTGTTCGTTGTGGTGTTGAATTGTGCTCAGATAGGATAACTTAACATAACTAGATAGTACAGAGTCGAATTACAGCGGATATGTGCGAATTAGAGGCTGAATCGTGCGAAAATGAGCATAATTCGTTCAAAGCGATCAAAATTGTTCATTGTGGTGTTGAATTGTGCTCAGTTACGATAACTTAACATGACTAGATAGTACAGAGTCGAATTAAAGCGGATATGTGCGAATTAGAGGCTGAATCGTGCGAAAATGAGCATAATTCGTGCAAAACGAGCAAAATTGTTCGTTGCAGTGTTGAATTGTGCTCAGATAGGATAACTTAACATAACTAGATAGTACAGAGTCGAATTACAGCGGATATGTGCGAATTAGAGGCTGAATCGTGCGAAAATGAGCATAATTCGTTCAAAACGAGCAAAATTGTTCATTGTGATGTTGAATTGTGCTCAGTTACGATAACGTATCATGACTAGATAGTACAGAGTCGAATTACAGCGGATATGTGCGAATTAGAGGCTGAATCGTGCGAAAATGAGCATAATTCGTGCAAAACGAGCAAAATTGTTCGTTGCAGTGTTGAATTGTGCTCAGATAGGATAACTTAACATGACTAGATAGTACAGAGTCGAATTACAGCGAATATGTGCGAATTAGAGGCTGAATCGTGCGAAAATGAGCATAATTCGTGCAAAACGAGCAAAATTGTTCGTTGCAGTGTTGAATTGTGCTCAGATAGGATAACTTAACATGACTAGATAGTACAGAGTCGAATTACAGCGAATATGTGCGAATTAGAGGCTGAATCGTGCGAAAATGAGCATAATTCGTTCAAAACCAGCAAAATTGTTCATTGTGGTGTTGAATTGTGCTCAGTTACGATAACTTAACATGACTAGATAGTACAGAGTCGAATTACAGCGGATATGTGCGAATTAGAGGCTGAATCGTGCGAAAATGAGCATAATTCGTGCAAAACGAGCAAAATTGTTCGTTGTGGTGTTGAATTGTGCTCAGATAGGATAACTTAACATGACTAGATAGTACAGAGTCGAATTACAGCGGATATGTGCGAATTAGAGGCTGAATCGTGCGAAAATGAGCATAATTCGTGCAAAACGAGCAAAATTGTTCGTTGTGGTGTTGAATTGTGCTCAGATAGGATAACTTAACATGACTAGATAGTACAGAGTCGAATTACAGCGGATATGTGCGAATTAGAGGCTGAATCGTGCGAAAATGAGCATAATTCGTGCAAAACGAGCAAAATTGTTCGTTGTGGTGTTGAATTGTGCTCAGATAGGACAACTTAACATAACTAAATAGTACAGAGTCGAATTGCAGCGGATATGTGCGAATTAGAGGCTGAATCGTGCGAAAATGAGCATAATTCGTTCAAAACGAGCAAAATTGTTCATTGTGGTGCTGAATTGTGCTCAGTTACGATAACTTAACATGACTAGATAGTACAGAGTCGAATTACAGCGGATATGTGCGAATTAGAGGCTGAATCGTGCGAAAATGAGCATAATTCGTGCAAAACGAGCAAAATTGTTCATTGTGGTGTCGAATTGTGCTCAGATAGGATAACTTAACATAACTAGATAGTACAGAGTCGAATTGCAGCGGATATGTGCGAATTAGAGGCTGAATCGTGCGAAAATGAGCATAATTCGTGCAAAACGAGCAAAATTGTTCGTTGTGGTGTTGAATTGTGCTCAGATAGAATAACTTAACATAACTAGGTAGTACAGAGTCGAATTACAGCGGATATGTGCGAATTAGAGGCTGAATCGTGCGAAAATGAGCATAATTCGTTCAAAACCAGCAAAATTGTTCATTGTGGTGTTGAATTGTGCTCAGATGCGATAACTTAACATGACTAGATAGTACAGAGTCGAATCACAGCGGATATGTGCGAATTAGAGGCTGAATCGTTCGAAAATGAGCAAAATTCGTTCAAAACGAGCAAAATTCGTGCAAAACGAGCAAAATTGTTCATTGTGGTGTTGAATTGTGCTCAGATAGGATAACTTAACTTAACTAGATAGTACAGAGTCGAATCACAGCGGATATGTGCGAATTAGAGGCGGAATCGTGCGAAACTGAGCAAAATACGTTCATTTCGAGCAAAATTGTTCATTGTGGTGTTGAATTGTGCTCAGATAGGATAACTTAACATAACTAGATAGTACAGAGTCGAATTACAGCGGATATGTGCGAATTAGAGGCTGAATCGTGCGAAAATGAGCATAATTCGTGCAAAACGAGCAAATTTGTTCGTTGTGGTGTTGAATTGTGCTCAGATAGGATAACTTAACATAACTAGATAGTACAGAGCCGAATTGCAGCGGATATGTGCGAATTAGAGGCTGAATCGTGCGAAAATGAGCATAATTCGTGCAAAACGAGCAAAATTGTTCGTTGTGGTGATGAATTGTGCTCAGATAGAATAACTTAACATAACTAGGTAGTACAGAGTCGAATTACAGCGGATATGTGCGAATTAGAGGCTGAATCGTGCGAAAATGAGCATAATTCGTTCAAAACCAGCAAAATTGTTCATTGTGGTGTTGAATTGTGCTCAGATGCGATAACTTAACATGACTAGATAGTACAGAGTCGAATCACAGCGGATATGTGCGAATTAGAGGCTGAATCGTTCGAAAATGAGCAAAATTCGTTCAAAACGAGCAAAATTCGTGCAAAACGAGCAAAATTGTTCATTGTGGTGTCGAATTGTGCTCAGATAGGATAACTTAACATAACTAGATAGTACAGAGTCGAATTACAGCGGATATGTGCGAATTAGAGGCTGAATCGTTCGAAAATGAGCAAAATTCGTTCAAAACGAGCAAAATTCGTGCAAAACGAGCAAAATTGTTCGTTGTAGTGTTGAATTGTGCTCAGATAGGATAACTTAACATAACTAGATAGTACAGAGTCGAATTACAGCGGATATGTGCGAATTAGAGGCTGAATCGTGCGAAAATGAGCATAATTCGTTCAAAACGAGCAAAATTGTTCATTGTGATGTTGAATTGCGCTCAGTTACGATAACGTATCATGACTAGATAGTACAGAGTCGAATTACAGCGGATATGTGCGAATTAGAGGCTGAATCGTGCGAAAATGAGCATAATTCGTTCAAAACGGGCAAAATTGTTCATTGTGGTGTTGAATTGTGCTCAGATAGGATAACTTAACATAACTAGATAGTACAGAGTCGAATTGCAGCGGATATGTGCGAATTAGAGGCTGAATCGTGCGAAAATGAGCATAATTCGTTCAAAACCAGCAAAATTGTTCATTGTGGTGTTGAATTGTGCTCAGTTACGATAACTTAACATGACTAGATAGTACAGAGTCGAATTACAGCGGATATGTGCGAATTAGAGACTGAACCGTGCGAAAATGAGCAAAATTCGTTCAAAACGAGCAAAATTCGTGCAAAACGAGCAAAATTGTTCAGTGTGGTGTTGAATTGTGCTCAGTTACGATAACTTAACATGACTAGATAGTACAGAGTCGAATTAAAGCGGATATGTGCGAATTAGAGGCTGAATCGTGCGAAAATGAGCATAATTCGTTCAAAACCAGCAAAATTGTTCATTGTGGTGTTGAATTGTGCTCAGTTACGATAACTTAACATGACTAGATAGTACAGAGTCGAATTACAGCGGATATGTGCGAATTAGAGGCTGAATCGTGCGAAAATGAGCATAATTCGTGCAAAACGAGCAAAATTGTTCGTTGTGGTGTTGAATTGTGCTCAGATAGGATGACTTAACATAACTAGATAGTACAGAGTCGAATTACAGCGGATATGAGCGAATTAGAGGCTGAATCGTTCGAAAATGAGCAAAATTCGTTCAAAACGAGCAAAATTCGTGCAAAACGAGCAAAATTGTTCAGTGTGGTGTTGAATTGTGCTCAGATAGGATAACTTAACATAACTAGATAGTACAGAGTCGAATTGCAGCGGATATGTGCGAATTAGAGGCTGAATCGTGCGAAAATGAGCATAATTCGTTCAAAACCAGCAAAATTGTTCATTGTGGTGTTGAATTGTGCTCAGATACGATAACTTAACATGACTAGATAGTACAGAGTCGAATTACAGCGGATATGTGCGAATTAGAGGCTGAATCGTGCGAAAATGAGCATAATTCGTGCAAAACGAGCAAAATTGTTCGTTGTGGTGTTGAATTGTGCTCAGATAGGATAACTTAACATAACTAGATAGTACAGAGTCGAATTACAGCGGATATGTGCGAATTAGAGGCTGAATCGTGCGAAAATGAGCATAATTCGTTCAAAGCGATCAAAATTGTTCATTGTGGTGTTGAATTGTGCTCAGTTACGATAACTTAACATGACTAGATAGTACAGAGTCGAATTAAAGCGGATATGTGCGAATTAGAGGCTGAATCGTGCGAAAATGAGCATAATTCGTGCAAAACGAGCAAAATTGTTCGTTGCAGTGTTGAATTGTGCTCAGATAGGATAACTTAACATAACTAGATAGTACAGAGTCGAATTACAGCGGATATGTGCGAATTAGAGGCTGAATCGTGCGAAAATGAGCATAATTCGTTCAAAACGAGCAAAATTGTTCATTGTGATGTTGAATTGTGCTCAGTTACGATAACGTATCATGACTAGATAGTACAGAGTCGAATTACAGCGGATATGTGCGAATTAGAGGCTGAATCGTGCGAAAATGAGCATAATTCGTGCAAAACGAGCAAAATTGTTCGTTGCAGTGTTGAATTGTGCTCAGATAGGATAACTTAACATGACTAGATAGTACAGAGTCGAATTACAGCGAATATGTGCGAATTAGAGGCTGAATCGTGCGAAAATGAGCATAATTCGTGCAAAACGAGCAAAATTGTTCGTTGCAGTGTTGAATTGTGCTCAGATAGGATAACTTAACATGACTAGATAGTACAGAGTCGAATTACAGCGAATATGTGCGAATTAGAGGCTGAATCGTGCGAAAATGAGCATAATTCGTTCAAAACCAGCAAAATTGTTCATTGTGGTGTTGAATTGTGCTCAGTTACGATAACTTAACATGACTAGATAGTACAGAGTCGAATTACAGCGGATATGTGCGAATTAGAGGCTGAATCGTGCGAAAATGAGCATAATTCGTGCAAAACGAGCAAAATTGTTCGTTGTGGTGTTGAATTGTGCTCAGATAGGATAACTTAACATGACTAGATAGTACAGAGTCGAATTACAGCGGATATGTGCGAATTAGAGGCTGAATCGTGCGAAAATGAGCATAATTCGTGCAAAACGAGCAAAATTGTTCGTTGTGGTGTTGAATTGTGCTCAGATAGGATAACTTAACATGACTAGATAGTACAGAGTCGAATTACAGCGGATATGTGCGAATTAGAGGCTGAATCGTGCGAAAATGAGCATAATTCGTGCAAAACGAGCAAAATTGTTCGTTGTGGTGTTGAATTGTGCTCAGATAGGACAACTTAACATAACTAAATAGTACAGAGTCGAATTGCAGCGGATATGTGCGAATTAGAGGCTGAATCGTGCGAAAATGAGCATAATTCGTTCAAAACGAGCAAAATTGTTCATTGTGGTGCTGAATTGTGCTCAGTTACGATAACTTAACATGACTAGATAGTACAGAGTCGAATTACAGCGGATATGTGCGAATTAGAGGCTGAATCGTGCGAAAATGAGCATAATTCGTGCAAAACGAGCAAAATTGTTCATTGTGGTGTCGAATTGTGCTCAGATAGGATAACTTAACATAACTAGATAGTACAGAGTCGAATTACAGCGGATATGTGCGAATTAGAGGCTGAATCGTTCGAAAATGAGCAAAATTCGTTCAAAACGAGCAAAATTCGTGCAAAACGAGCAAAATTGTTCATTGTGGTGTTGAATTGTGCTCAGATAGGATAACTTAACATAACTAGATAGTACAGAGTCGAATTGCAGCGGATATGTGCGAATTAGATGCTGAATCGTGCGAAAATGAGCATAATTCGTGCAAAACGAGCAAAATTGTTCATTGTGGTGTTGAATTGTGCTCAGATAGGATAACTTAACATAACTAGATAGTACAGAGTCGAATTACAGCGGATATGTGCGAATTAGAGGCTGAATCGTGCGAAAATGAGCATTATTCGTGCAAAACGAGCAAAATTGTTCATTGTGGTGTCGAATTGTGCTCAGATAGGATAACTTAAAATAACTACATAGTACAGAGTCGAATTGCAGCGGATATGTGCGAATTAGAGGCTGAATCGTGCGAAAATGAGCATAATTCGTGCAAAACGAGCAAAATTGTTCATTGTGGTGTCGAATTGTGCTCAGATAGGATAACTTAACATAACTACATAGTACAGAGTCGAATTACAGCGGATATGTGCGAATTAGAGGCTGAATCGTTCGAAAATGAGCAAAATTCGTTCAAAACGAGCAAAATTCGTGCAAAACGAGCAAAATTGTTCATTGTGGTGTTGAATTGTGCTCAGATAGGATAACTTAACATAACTAGATAGTACAGAGTCGAATTGCAGCGGATATGTGCGAATTAGAGGCTGAATCGTGCGAAAATGAGCATAATTCGTGCAAAACGAGCAAAATTGTTCATTGTGGTGTCGAATTGTGCTCAGATAGGATAACTTAAAATAACTACATAGTACAGAGTCGAATTGCAGCGGATATGTGCGAATTAGAGGCTAAATCGTGCGAAAATGAGCATAATTCGTGCAAAGCGAGCAAAATTGTTCGTTGTGGTGTTGAATTGTGCTCAGATAGGATAACCTAACATAACTAGATAGTACAGAGTCGAATTGCAGCGGATATGTGCGAATTAGAGGCTGAATCGTGCGAAAATGAGCATAATTCGTGCAAAACGAGCAAAGTTGTTCGTTGTGGTGTTGAATTGTGCTCAGATAGGATAACCTGACATAACTAGATAGTACAGAGTCGAATTGCAGCGGATATGTGCGAATTAGAGGCTGAATCGTGCGAAAATGAGCATAATTCGTGCAAAACGAGCAAAATTGTTCATTGTGGTGTTGAATTGTGCTCAGATAGGATAACTTAACATAACTAGATAGTACAGAGTCGAATTACAGCGGATATGTGCGAATTAGAGGCTGAATCGTGCGAAAATGTGCATAATTCGTGCAAAACGAGCAAAATTGTTCATTGTGGTGTCGAATTGTGCTCAGATAGGATAACTTAACATAACTAGATAGTACAGAGTCGAATTGCAGCGGATATGTGCGAATTAGAGGCTGAATCGTTCGAAAATGAGCAAAATTCGTTCAAAACGAGCAAAATTCGTGCAAAACGAGCAAAATTGTTCATTGTGGTGTTGAATTGTGCTCAGATAGGATAACTTAACATAACTAGATAGTACAGAGTCGAATTGCAGCGGATATGTGCGAATTAGAGGCTGAATCGTGCGAAAATGAGCATAATTCGTGCAAAACGAGCAAAATTGTTCATTGTGGTGTTGAATTGTGCTCAGATAGGATAACTTAACATAACTAGATAGTACAGAGTCGAATTGCAGCGGATATGTGCGAATTAGAGGCTAAATCGTGCGAAAATGAGCATAATTCGTGCAAAACGAGCAAAATTGTTCGTTGTGGTGTTGAATTGTGCTCAGATAGGATAACCTAACATAACTAGATGGTACAGAGTCGAATTGCAGCGGATATGTGCGAATTAGAGGCTGAATCGTGCGAAAATGAGCATAATTCGTGCAAAACGAGCAAAATTGTTCGTTGTGGTGTTGAATTGTGCTCAGATAGGATAACCTAACATAACTAGATAGTACAGAGTCGAATTGCAGCGGATATGTGCGAATTAGAGGCTGAATCGTGCGAAAATGAGCATAATTCGTTCAAAACGAGAAAAATTGTTCATTGTGGTGTCGAATTGTGCTCAGTTACGATAACTTAACATAACTAGATGGGACAGAGTCGAATCACAGCGGATATGTGCGAATTAGAGGCTGAATCGTGCGAAAATGAGCATAATTCGTGCAAAACGAGCAAAATTGTTCGTTGCGATGTCGAATTGTGCTCAGATAGGATAACTTAACATAACTAGATAGTACAGAGTCGAATTACAGCGGATATTTGCGAATTAGAGGCTGAATCGTGCGAAAATGAGCATAATTCGTGCAAAACGAGCAAAATTGTTCATTGTGGTGTCGAATTGTGCCCAGATAGGATAACTTAACATAACTAGATAGTACAGAGTCGAATTGCAGCGGATATGTGCGAATTAGAGGCTAAATCGTGCGAAAATGAGCATAATTCGTGCAAAACGAGCAAAATTGTTCGTTGTGGTGTTGAATTGTGCTCAGATAGGATAACCTAACATAACTAGATAGTACAGAGTCGAACTACAGCGGATATGTGCGAATTAGAGGCTGAATCGTGCGAAAATGAGCATAATTCGTGCAAAACGAGCAAAATTGTTCATTGTGGTGTCGAATTGTGCTCAGATAGGATAACTTAACATAACTAGATAGTACAGAGTCGAATTACAGCGGATATGTGCGAATTAGAGGCTGAATCGTTCGAAAATGAGCAAAATTCGTTCAAAACGAGCGAAATTCGTGCAAAACGAGCAAAATTGTTCATTGTGGTGTTGAATTGTGCTCAGATAGGATAACTTAACATAACTAGATAGTACAGAGTCGAATTGCAGCGGATATGTGCGAATTAGATGCTGAATCGTGCGAAAATGAGCATAATTCGTTCAAAACCAGCAAAATTGTTCATTGTGGTGTTGAATTGTGCTCAGATACGATAACTTAACATGACTAGATAGTACAGAGTCGAATTACAGCGGATATGTGCGAATTAGAGGCTGAATCGTGCGAAAATGAGCATAATTCGTGCAAAACGAGCAAAATTGTTCGTTGTGGTGTTGAATTGTGCTCAGATAGGATAACTTAACATAACTAGATAGTACAGAGTCGAATTACAGCGGATATGTGCGAATTAGAGGCTGAATCGTGCGAAAATGAGCATAATTCGTGCAAAACGAGCAAAATTGTTCGTTGTGGTGTTGAATTGTGCTCAGATAGGATAACCTAACATAACTAGATAGTATAGAGTCGAATTACAGCGGATATGTGCGAATTAGAGGCTGAATCGTGCGAAAATGAGCATAATTCGTTCAAAGCGATCAAAATTGTTCATTGTGGTGTTGAATTGTGCTCAGTTACGATAACTTAACATGACTAGATAGTACAGAGTCGAATTAAAGCGGATATGTGCGAATTAGAGGCTGAATCGTGCGAAAATGAGCATAATTCGTTCAAAACCAGCAAAATTGTTCATTGTGGTGTTGAATTGTGCTCAGTTACGATAACTTAACATGACTAGATAGTACAGAGTCGAATTACAGCGGATATGTGCGAATTAGAGGCTGAATCGTGCGAAAATGAGCATAATTCGTTCAAAACGGGCAAAATTGTTCATTGTGGTGTTGAATTGTGCTCAGATAGGATAACTTAACATAACTAGATAGTACAGAGTCGAATTACAGCGGATATGTGCGAATTAGAGGCTGAATCGTGCGAAAATGAGCATAATTCGTTCAAAACGATCAAAATTGTTCATTGTGGTGTTGAATTGTGCTCAGTTACGATAACTTAACATGACTAGATAGTACAGAGTCGAATTACAGCGAATATGTGCGAATTAGAGGCTGAATCGTGCGAAAATGAGCATAATTCGTTCAAAACCAGCAAAATTGTTCATTGTGGTGTTGAATTGTGCTCAGATAGGATAACTTAACATGACTAGATAGTACAGAGTCGAATTACAGCGGATATGTGCGAATTAGAGGCTGAATCGTGCGAAAATGAGCATAATTCGTGCAAAACGAGCAAAATTGTTCGTTGTGGTGTTGAATTGTGCTCAGATAGGATAACTTAACATGACTAGATAGTACAGAGTCGAATTACAGCGGATATGTGCGAATTAGAGGCTGAATCGTGCGAAAATGAGCATAATTCGTGCAAAACGAGCAAAATTGTTCGTTGTGGTGTTGAATTGTGCTCAGATAGGATAACTTAACATGACTAGATAGTACAGAGTCGAATTACAGCGGATATGTGCGAATTAGAGGCTGAATCGTGCGAAAATGAGCATAATTCGTGCAAAACGAGCAAAATTGTTCGTTGTGGTGTTGAATTGTGCTCAGATAGGATAACTTAACATCACTACATAGTACAGAGTCGAATTGCAGCGGATATGTGCGAATTAGAGGCTAAATCGTGCGAAAATGAGCATAATTCGTGCAAAACGAGCAAAATTGTTCGTTGTGGTGTTGAATTGTGCTCAGATAGGATAACCTAACATAACTAGATAGTACAGAGTCGAATTACAGCGGATATGTGCGAATTAGAGGCTGAATCGTGCGAAAATGAGCATAATTCGTGCAAAACGAGCAAAATTGTTCATTGTGGTGTCGAATTGTGCTCAGATAGGATAACTTAACATAACTAGATAGCACAGAGTGGAATTACAGCGGATATGTGCGAATTAGAGGCTGAATCGTGCGAAAATGAGCATAATTCGTTCGAAACGAGCAAAATTGTTCATTGTGGTGTCGAATTGTGCTCAGTTACGATAACTTAACATAACTAGATGGGACAGAGTCGAATCACAGCGGATATGTGCGAATTAGAGGCTGAATCGTGCGAAAATGAGCATAATTCGTTCAAAACCAGCAAAATTGTTCATTGTGGTGTTGAATTGTGCTCAGATACGATAACTTAACATGACTAGATAGTACAGAGTCGAATTACAGCGGATATGTGCGAATTAGAGGCTGAATCGTGCGAAAATGAGCATAATTCGTGCAAAACGAGCAAAATTGTTCGTTGTGGTGTTGAATTGTGCTCAGATAGGATAACTTAACATAACTAGATAGTACAGAGTCGAATTACAGCGGATATGTGCGAATTAGAGGCTGAATCGTGCGAAAATGAGCATAATTCGTGCAAAACGAGCAAAATTGTTCGTTGTGGTGTTGAATTGTGCTCAGATAGGATAACCTAACATAACTAGATAGTATAGAGTCGAATTACAGCGGATATGTGCGAATTAGAGGCTGAATCGTGCGAAAAAGAGCATAATTCGTTCAAAGCGATCAAAATTGTTCATTGTGGTGTTGAATTGTGCTCAGTTACGATAACTTAACATGACTAGATAGTACAGAGTCGAATTAAAGCGGATATGTGCGAATTAGAGGCTGAATCGTGCGAAAATGAGCATAATTCGTTCAAAACCAGCAAAATTGTTCATTGTGGTGTTGAATTGTGCTCAGTTACGATAACTTAACATGACTAGATAGTACAGAGTCGAATTACAGCGGATATGTGCGAATTAGAGGCTGAATCGTGCGAAAATGAGCATAATTCGTTCAAAACGAGCAAAATTGTTCATTGTGATGTTGAATTGTGCTCAGTTACGATAACGTATCATGACTAGATAGTACAGAGTCGAATTACAGCGGATATGTGCGAATTAGAGGCTGAATCGTGCGAAAATGAGCATAATTCGTTCAAAACGGGCAAAATTGTTCATTGTGGTGTTGAATTGTGCTCAGATAGGATAACTTAACATAACTAGATAGTACAGAGTCGAATTACAGCGGATATGTGCGAATTAGAGGCTGAATCGTGCGAAAATGAGCATAATTCGTTCAAAACGATCAAAATTGTTCATTGTGGTGTTGAATTGTGCTCAGTTACGATAACTTAACATGACTAGATAGTACAGAGTCGAATTACAGCGAATATGTGCGAATTAGAGGCTGAATCGTGCGAAAATGAGCATAATTCGTTCAAAACCAGCAAAATTGTTCATTGTGGTGTTGAATTGTGCTCAGATAGGATAACTTAACATGACTAGATAGTACAGAGTCGAATTACAGCGGATATGTGCGAATTAGAGGCTGAATCGTGCGAAAATGAGCATAATTCGTGCAAAACGAGCAAAATTGTTCGTTGTGGTGTTGAATTGTGCTCAGATAGGATAACTTAACATGACTAGATAGTACAGAGTCGAATTACAGCGGATATGTGCGAATTAGAGGCTGAATCGTGCGAAAATGAGCATAATTCGTGCAAAACGAGCAAAATTGTTCGTTGTGGTGTTGAATTGTGCTCAGATAGGATAACTTAACATGACTAGATAGTACAGAGTCGAATTACAGCGGATATGTGCGAATTAGAGGCTGAATCGTGCGAAAATGAGCATAATTCGTGCAAAACGAGCAAAATTGTTCGTTGTGGTGTTGAATTGTGCTCAGATAGGATAACTTAACATCACTAAATAGTACAGAGTCGAATTGCAGCGGATATGTGCGAATTAGAGGCTGAATCGTGCGAAAATGAGCATAATTCGTGCAAAACGAGCAAAATTGTTCGTTGTGGTGTTGAATTGTGCTCAGATAGAATAGCTTAACATGACTAGATAGTACAGAGTCGAATTACCGCGGATATGTGCGAATTAGAGGCTGAATCGTTCGAAAATGAGCTAAATTCGTTCAAAACGAGCAAAATTCGTGCAAAACGAGCAAAATTGTTCATTGTGGTGTTGAATTGTGCTCAGATAGGATAACTTAACATAACTAGATAGTACAGAGTCGAATCACAGCGGATATGTGCGAATTAGAGGCTGAATCGTGCGAAAATGAGCATAATTCGTGCAAAACGAGCAAAATTGTTCATTGTGGTGTCGAATTGTGCTCAGATAGGATAACTTAACATAACTAGATAGTACAGAGTCGAATTACAGCGGATATGTGCGAATTAGAGGCTGAATCGTTCGAAAATGAGCAAAATTCGTTCAAAACGAGCAAAATTGTTCGTTGTGGTGTTGAATTGTGCTCAGATAGGATAACTTAACATCACTAAATAGTACAGAGTCGAATTGCAGCGGATATGTGCGAATTAGAGGCTGAATCGTGCGAAAATGAGCATAATTCGTGCAAAACGAGCAAAATTGTTCGTTGTGGTGTTGAATTGTGCTCAGATAGAATAGCTTAACATGACTAGATAGTACAGAGTCGAATTACCGCGGATGTGTGCGAATTAGAGGCTGAATCGTTCGAAAATGAGCTAAATTCGTTCAAAACGAACAAAATTCGTGCAAAACGAGCAAAATTGTTCATTGTGGTGTTGAATTGTGCTCAGATAGGATAACTTAACATAACTAGATAGTACAGAGTCGAATCACAACGGATATGTGCGAATTAGAGGCTGAATCGTGCGAAACTGAGCAAAATACGTTCATTTCGAGTAAAATTGTTCATTGTGGTGTTGAATTGTGCTCAGATAGGATAACTTAACATGACTAGATAGTACAGAGTCGAATTACAGCGGATATGTGCGAATTAGAGGCTGAATCGTGCGAAAATGAGCATAATTCGTTCAAAACCAGCAAAATTGTTCATTGTGGTGTTGAATTGTGCTCAGTTACGATAACGTATCATGACTAGATAGTACAGAGTCGAATTACAGCGGATATGTGCGAATTAGAGGCTGAATCGTGCGAAAATGAGCATAATTCGTGCAAAACGAGCAAAATTGTTCATTGTGGTGTCGAATTGTGCTCAGATAGGATAACTTAACATAACTAGATAGTACAGAGTCGAATTGCAGCGGATATGTGCGAATTAGAGGCTGAATAGTGCGAAAATGAGCATAATTCGTGCAAAACGAGCAAAATTGTTCATTGTGGTGTCGAATTGTGCTTAGTTACGATAACTTAACATAACTGGATAGTACAGAGTCGAATTACAGCGGATATGTGCGAAGTAGAGGCTGAATCGTGCGAAAATGAGCATAATTCGTTCAAAACGAGCAAAATTGTTCATTGTGGTGTTGAATTGTGCTCAGTTACGATAACTTAACATAACTAGATAGTACAGAGTCAAATTACAGCGGATATGTGCGAATTAGAGGCTGAATCGTGCGAAAATGAGCATAATTCGTTCAAAACGAGCAAAATTGTTCATTGTGGTGTCGAATTGTGCTCAGTTACGATAACTTAACATAACTAGATGGGACAGAGTCGAATCACAGCGGATATGTGCGAATTAGAGGCTGAATCGTGCGAAAATGAGCATAATTCGTTCAAAACGAGCAAAATTGTTCATTGTGGTGCTGAATTGTGCTCAGTTACGATAACTTAACATGACTAGATAGTACAGAGTCGAATTACAGCGGATATGTGCGAATTAGAGGCTGAATCGTGCGAAAATGAGCATAATTCGTGCAAAACGAGCAAAATTGTTCATTGTGGTGTCGAATTGTGCTCAGATAGGATAACTTATCATAACTAGATAGTACAGAGTCGAATTACAGCGGATATGTGCGAATTAGAGGCTGAATCGTTCGAAAATGAGCAAAATTCGTTCAAAACGAGCAAAATTCGTGCAAAACGAGCAAAATTGTTCATTGTGGTGTTGAATTGTGCTCAGATAGGATAACTTAACATAGCTAGATAGTACAGAGTCGAATTGCAGCGGATATGTGCGAATTAGATGCTGAATCGTGCGAAAATGAGCATAATTCGTGCAAAACGAGCAAAATTGTTCATTGTGGTGTTGAATTGTGCTCAGATAGGATAACTTAACATAACTAGATAGTACAGAGTCGAATAACAGCGGATATGTGCGAATTAGAGGCTGAATCGTGCGAAAATGAGCAAAACTCGTTCAAAACGAGCAAAATTGTTCGTTGTGGTGTTGAATTGTGCTCAGATAGGATAACCTAACATAACTAGATAGTACAGAGTCGAATTACAGCGGATATGTGCGAATTAGAGGCTGACTCGTGCGAAAATGGGCATAATTCGTTCAAAACGAGCAAAATTGTTCATTGTGGTGTCGAATTGTGCTCAGATAGGATAACTTAACATAACTAGATAGTACAGAGTCGAATTGCAGCGGATATGTGCGAATTAGAGGCTGAATAGTGCGAAAATGAGCATAATTCGTGCAAAACGAGCAAAATTGTTCATTGTGGTGTCGAATTGTGCTTAGTTACGATAACTTAACATAACTAGATAGTACAGAGTCGAATTACAGCGGATATGTGCGAATTAGAGGCTGAATCGTGCGAAAATGAGCATAATTCGTTCAAAACGAGCAAAATTGTTCATTGTGGTGTTGAATTGTGCTCAGTTACGATAACTTAACATAACTAGATAGTACAGAGTCAAATTACAGCGGATATGTGCGAATTAGAGGCTGAATCGTGCGAAAATGAGCATAATTCGTGCAAAACGAGCAAAATTGTTCGTTGTGGTGTTGAATTGTGCTCAGATAGGATAACTTAACATGACTAGATAGTACAGAGTCGAATTACAGCGGATATGTGCGAATTAGAGGCTGAATCGTGCGAAAATGAGCATAATTCGTGCAAAACGAGCAAAATTGTTCGTTGTGGTGTTGAATTGTGCTCAGATAGGATAACTTAACATCACTAAATAGTACAGAGTCGAATCACAGCGGATATGTGCGAATTAGAGGCTGAATCGTGCGAAAATGAGCATAATTCGTGCAAAACGAGCAAAATTGTTCATTGTGGTGTCGAATTGTGCTCAGATAGGATAACTTAACATAACTAGATAGTACAGAGTCGAATTACAGCGGATATGTGCGAATTAGAGGCTGAATCGTTCGAAAATGAGCAAAATTCGTTCAAAACGAGCAAAATTGTTCGTTCTGGTGTTGAATTGTGCTCAGATAGGATAACTTAACATCACTAAATAGTACAGAGTCGAATTGCAGCGGATATGTGCGAATTAGAGGCTGAATCGTGCGAAAATGAGCATAATTCGTGCAAAACGAGCAAAATTGTTCATTGTGGTGTCGAATTGTGCTCAGATAGGATAACTTAACATAACTAGATAGTACAGAGTCGAATTGCAGCGGATATGTGCGAATTAGAGGCTGAATAGTGCGAAAATGAGCATAATTCGTGCAAAACGAGCAAAATTGTTCATTGTGGTGTCGAATTGTGCTTAGTTACGATAACTTAACATAACTGGATAGTACAGAGTCGAATTACAGCGGATATGTGCGAAGTAGAGGCTGAATCGTGCGAAAATGAGCATAATTCGTTCAAAACGAGCAAAATTGTTCATTGTGGTGTTGAATTGTGCTCAGTTACGATAACTTAACATAACTAGATAGTACAGAGTCAAATTACAGCGGATATGTGCGAATTAGAGGCTGAATCGTGCGAAAATGAGCATAATTCGTTCAAAACGAGCAAAATTGTTCATTGTGGTGTCGAATTGTGCTCAGTTACGATAACTTAACATAACTAGATGGGACAGAGTCGAATCACAGCGGATATGTGCGAATTAGAGGCTAAATCGTGCGAAAATGAGCATAATTCGTTCAAAACGAGAAAAATTGTTCATTGTGGTGTCGAATTGTGCTTAGTTACGATAACTTAACATAACTGGATAGTACAGAGTCGAATTACAGCGGATATGTGCGAAGTAGAGGCTGAATCGTGCGAAAATGAGCATAATTCGTTCAAAACGAGCAAAATTGTTCATTGTGGTGTTGAATTGTGCTCAGTTACGATAACTTAACATAACTAGATAGTACAGAGTCAAATCACAGCGGATATGTGCGAATTAGAGGCTGAATCGTGCGAAAATGAGCATAATTCGTGCAAAACGAGCAAAATTGTTCGTTGCGATGTCGAATTGTGCTCAGATAGGATAACTTAACATAACTAGATAGTACAGAGTCGAATTACAGCGGATATTTGCGAATTAGAGGCTGAATCGTGCGAAAATGAGCATAATTCGTGCAAAACGAGCAAAATTGTTCATTGTGGTGTCGAATTGTGCCCAGATAGGATAACTTAACATAACTAGATAGTACAGAGTCGAATTGCAGCGGATATGTGCGAATTAGAGGCTAAATCGTGCGAAAATGAGCATAATTCGTGCAAAACGAGCAAAATTGTTCGTTGTGGTGTTGAATTGTGCTCAGATAGGATAACCTAACATAACTAGATAGTACAGAGTCGAACTACAGCGGATATGTGCGAATTAGAGGCTGAATCGTGCGAAAATGAGCATAATTCGTGCAAAACGAGCAAAATTGTTCATTGTGGTGTCGAATTGTGCTCAGATAGGATAACTTAACATAACTAGATAGTACAGAGTCGAATTACAGCGGATATGTGCGAATTAGAGGCTGAATCGTTCGAAAATGAGCAAAATTCGTTCAAAACGAGCGAAATTCGTGCAAAACGAGCAAAATTGTTCATTGTGGTGTTGAATTGTGCTCAGATAGGATAACTTAACATAACTAGATAGTACAGAGTCGAATTGCAGCGGATATGTGCGAATTAGATGCTGAATCGTGCGAAAATGAGCATAATTCGTGCAAAACGGGCAAAATTGTTCATTGTGGTGTTGAATTGTGCTCAGATAGGATAACTTAACATAACTAGATAGTACAGAGTCGAATTACAGCGGATATGTGCGAATTAGAGGCTGAATCGTGCGAAAATGAGCATAATTCGTGCAAAACGAGCAAAATTGTTCATTGTGGTGTCGAATTGTGCTCAGATAGGATAACTTAAAATAACTACATAGTACAGAGTCGAATTGCAGCGGATATGTGCGAATTAGAGGCTAAATCGTGCGAAAATGAGCATAATTCGTGCAAAACGAGCAAAATTGTTCGTTGTGGTGTTGAATTGTGCTCAGATAGGATAACCTAACATAACTAGATAGTACAGAGTCGAATTACAGCGGATATGTGCGAATTAGAGGCTGAATCGTGCGAAAATGAGCATAATTCGTGCAAAACGAGCAAAATTGTTCATTGTGGTGTCGAATTGTGCTCAGATAGGATAACTTAACATAACTAGATAGCACAGAGTGGAATTACAGCGGATATGTGCGAATTAGAGGCTGAATCGTGCGAAAATGAGCATAATTCGTTCGAAACGAGCAAAATTGTTCATTGTGGTGTCGAATTGTGCTCAGTTACGATAACTTAACATAACTAGATGGGACAGAGTCGAATCACAGCGGATATGTGCGAATTAGAGGCTGAATCGTGCGAAAATGAGCATAATTCGTTCAAAACCAGCAAAATTGTTCATTGTGGTGTTGAATTGTGCTCAGATACGATAACTTAACATGACTAGATAGTACAGAGTCGAATTACAGCGGATATGTGCGAATTAGAGGCTGAATCGTGCGAAAATGAGCATAATTCGTGCAAAACGAGCAAAATTGTTCGTTGTGGTGTTGAATTGTGCTCAGATAGGATAACTTAACATAACTAGATAGTACAGAGTCGAATTACAGCGGATATGTGCGAATTAGAGGCTGAATCGTGCGAAAATGAGCATAATTCGTGCAAAACGAGCAAAATTGTTCGTTGTGGTGTTGAATTGTGCTCAGATAGGATAACCTAACATAACTAGATAGTATAGAGTCGAATTACAGCGGATATGTGCGAATTAGAGGCTGAATCGTGCGAAAATGAGCATAATTCGTTCAAAGCGATCAAAATTGTTCATTGTGGTGTTGAATTGTGCTCAGTTACGATAACTTAACATGACTAGATAGTACAGAGTCGAATTAAAGCGGATATGTGCGAATTAGAGGCTGAATCGTGCGAAAATGAGCATAATTCGTTCAAAACCAGCAAAATTGTTCATTGTGGTGTTGAATTGTGCTCAGTTACGATAACTTAACATGACTAGATAGTACAGAGTCGAATTACAGCGGATATGTGCGAATTAGAGGCTGAATCGTGCGAAAATGAGCATAATTCGTTCAAAACGGGCAAAATTGTTCATTGTGGTGTTGAATTGTGCTCAGATAGGATAACTTAACATAACTAGATAGTACAGAGTCGAATTACAGCGGATATGTGCGAATTAGAGGCTGAATCGTGCGAAAATGAGCATAATTCGTTCAAAACGATCAAAATTGTTCATTGTGGTGTTGAATTGTGCTCAGTTACGATAACTTAACATGACTAGATAGTACAGAGTCGAATTACAGCGAATATGTGCGAATTAGAGGCTGAATCGTGCGAAAATGAGCATAATTCGTTCAAAACCAGCAAAATTGTTCATTGTGGTGTTGAATTGTGCTCAGATAGGATAACTTAACATGACTAGATAGTACAGAGTCGAATTACAGCGGATATGTGCGAATTAGAGGCTGAATCGTGCGAAAATGAGCATAATTCGTGCAAAACGAGCAAAATTGTTCGTTGTGGTGTTGAATTGTGCTCAGATAGGATAACTTAACATGACTAGATAGTACAGAGTCGAATTACAGCGGATATGTGCGAATTAGAGGCTGAATCGTGCGAAAATGAGCATAATTCGTGCAAAACGAGCAAAATTGTTCGTTGTGGTGTTGAATTGTGCTCAGATAGGATAACTTAACATGACTAGATAGTACAGAGTCGAATTACAGCGGATATGTGCGAATTAGAGGCTGAATCGTGCGAAAATGAGCATAATTCGTGCAAAACGAGCAAAATTGTTCGTTGTGGTGTTGAATTGTGCTCAGATAGGATAACTTAACATCACTACATAGTACAGAGTCGAATTGCAGCGGATATGTGCGAATTAGAGGCTAAATCGTGCGAAAATGAGCATAATTCGTGCAAAACGAGCAAAATTGTTCGTTGTGGTGTTGAATTGTGCTCAGATAGGATAACCTAACATAACTAGATAGTACAGAGTCGAATTACAGCGGATATGTGCGAATTAGAGGCTGAATCGTGCGAAAATGAGCATAATTCGTGCAAAACGAGCAAAATTGTTCATTGTGGTGTCGAATTGTGCTCAGATAGGATAACTTAACATAACTAGATAGCACAGAGTGGAATTACAGCGGATATGTGCGAATTAGAGGCTGAATCGTGCGAAAATGAGCATAATTCGTTCGAAACGAGCAAAATTGTTCATTGTGGTGTCGAATTGTGCTCAGTTACGATAACTTAACATAACTAGATGGGACAGAGTCGAATCACAGCGGATATGTGCGAATTAGAGGCTGAATCGTGCGAAAATGAGCATAATTCGTTCAAAACCAGCAAAATTGTTCATTGTGGTGTTGAATTGTGCTCAGATACGATAACTTAACATGACTAGATAGTACAGAGTCGAATTACAGCGGATATGTGCGAATTAGAGGCTGAATCGTGCGAAAATGAGCATAATTCGTGCAAAACGAGCAAAATTGTTCGTTGTGGTGTTGAATTGTGCTCAGATAGGATAACTTAACATAACTAGATAGTACAGAGTCGAATTACAGCGGATATGTGCGAATTAGAGGCTGAATCGTGCGAAAATGAGCATAATTCGTGCAAAACGAGCAAAATTGTTCGTTGTGGTGTTGAATTGTGCTCAGATAGGATAACCTAACATAACTAGATAGTATAGAGTCGAATTACAGCGGATATGTGCGAATTAGAGGCTGAATCGTGCGAAAATGAGCATAATTCGTTCAAAGCGATCAAAATTGTTCATTGTGGTGTTGAATTGTGCTCAGTTACGATAACTTAACATGACTAGATAGTACAGAGTCGAATTAAAGCGGATATGTGCGAATTAGAGGCTGAATCGTGCGAAAATGAGCATAATTCGTTCAAAACCAGCAAAATTGTTCATTGTGGTGTTGAATTGTGCTCAGTTACGATAACTTAACATGACTAGATAGTACAGAGTCGAATTACAGCGGATATGTGCGAATTAGAGGCTGAATCGTGCGAAAATGAGCATAATTCGTTCAAAACGAGCAAAATTGTTCATTGTGATGTTGAATTGTGCTCAGTTACGATAACGTATCATGACTAGATAGTACAGAGTCGAATTACAGCGGATATGTGCGAATTAGAGGCTGAATCGTGCGAAAATGAGCATAATTCGTTCAAAACGGGCAAAATTGTTCATTGTGGTGTTGAATTGTGCTCAGATAGGATAACTTAACATAACTAGATAGTACAGAGTCGAATTACAGCGGATATGTGCGAATTAGAGGCTGAATCGTGCGAAAATGAGCATAATTCGTTCAAAACGATCAAAATTGTTCATTGTGGTGTTGAATTGTGCTCAGTTACGATAACTTAACATGACTAGATAGTACAGAGTCGAATTACAGCGAATATGTGCGAATTAGAGGCTGAATCGTGCGAAAATGAGCATAATTCGTTCAAAACCAGCAAAATTGTTCATTGTGGTGTTGAATTGTGCTCAGATAGGATAACTTAACATGACTAGATAGTACAGAGTCGAATTACAGCGGATATGTGCGAATTAGAGGCTGAATCGTGCGAAAATGAGCATAATTCGTGCAAAACGAGCAAAATTGTTCGTTGTGGTGTTGAATTGTGCTCAGATAGGATAACTTAACATGACTAGATAGTACAGAGTCGAATTACAGCGGATATGTGCGAATTAGAGGCTGAATCGTGCGAAAATGAGCATAATTCGTGCAAAACGAGCAAAATTGTTCGTTGTGGTGTTGAATTGTGCTCAGATAGGATAACTTAACATGACTAGATAGTACAGAGTCGAATTACAGCGGATATGTGCGAATTAGAGGCTGAATCGTGCGAAAATGAGCATAATTCGTGCAAAACGAGCAAAATTGTTCGTTGTGGTGTTGAATTGTGCTCAGATAGGATAACTTAACATCACTAAATAGTACAGAGTCGAATTGCAGCGGATATGTGCGAATTAGAGGCTGAATCGTGCGAAAATGAGCATAATTCGTGCAAAACGAGCAAAATTGTTCGTTGTGGTGTTGAATTGTGCTCAGATAGAATAGCTTAACATGACTAGATAGTACAGAGTCGAATTACCGCGGATATGTGCGAATTAGAGGCTGAATCGTTCGAAAATGAGCTAAATTCGTTCAAAACGAGCAAAATTCGTGCAAAACGAGCAAAATTGTTCATTGTGGTGTTGAATTGTGCTCAGATAGGATAACTTAACATAACTAGATAGTACAGAGTCGAATCACAGCGGATATGTGCGAATTAGAGGCTGAATCGTGCGAAAATGAGCATAATTCGTGCAAAACGAGCAAAATTGTTCATTGTGGTGTCGAATTGTGCTCAGATAGGATAACTTAACATAACTAGATAGTACAGAGTCGAATTACAGCGGATATGTGCGAATTAGAGGCTGAATCGTTCGAAAATGAGCAAAATTCGTTCAAAACGAGCAAAATTGTTCGTTGTGGTGTTGAATTGTGCTCAGATAGGATAACTTAACATCACTAAATAGTACAGAGTCGAATTGCAGCGGATATGTGCGAATTAGAGGCTGAATCGTGCGAAAATGAGCATAATTCGTGCAAAACGAGCAAAATTGTTCGTTGTGGTGTTGAATTGTGCTCAGATAGAATAGCTTAACATGACTAGATAGTACAGAGTCGAATTACCGCGGATGTGTGCGAATTAGAGGCTGAATCGTTCGAAAATGAGCTAAATTCGTTCAAAACGAACAAAATTCGTGCAAAACGAGCAAAATTGTTCATTGTGGTGTTGAATTGTGCTCAGATAGGATAACTTAACATAACTAGATAGTACAGAGTCGAATCACAACGGATATGTGCGAATTAGAGGCTGAATCGTGCGAAACTGAGCAAAATACGTTCATTTCGAGTAAAATTGTTCATTGTGGTGTTGAATTGTGCTCAGATAGGATAACTTAACATGACTAGATAGTACAGAGTCGAATTACAGCGGATATGTGCGAATTAGAGGCTGAATCGTGCGAAAATGAGCATAATTCGTTCAAAACCAGCAAAATTGTTCATTGTGGTGTTGAATTGTGCTCAGTTACGATAACGTATCATGACTAGATAGTACAGAGTCGAATTACAGCGGATATGTGCGAATTAGAGGCTGAATCGTGCGAAAATGAGCATAATTCGTGCAAAACGAGCAAAATTGTTCATTGTGGTGTCGAATTGTGCTCAGATAGGATAACTTAACATAACTAGATAGTACAGAGTCGAATTGCAGCGGATATGTGCGAATTAGAGGCTGAATAGTGCGAAAATGAGCATAATTCGTGCAAAACGAGCAAAATTGTTCATTGTGGTGTCGAATTGTGCTTAGTTACGATAACTTAACATAACTGGATAGTACAGAGTCGAATTACAGCGGATATGTGCGAAGTAGAGGCTGAATCGTGCGAAAATGAGCATAATTCGTTCAAAACGAGCAAAATTGTTCATTGTGGTGTTGAATTGTGCTCAGTTACGATAACTTAACATAACTAGATAGTACAGAGTCAAATTACAGCGGATATGTGCGAATTAGAGGCTGAATCGTGCGAAAATGAGCATAATTCGTTCAAAACGAGCAAAATTGTTCATTGTGGTGTCGAATTGTGCTCAGTTACGATAACTTAACATAACTAGATGGGACAGAGTCGAATCACAGCGGATATGTGCGAATTAGAGGCTGAATCGTGCGAAAATGAGCATAATTCGTTCAAAACGAGCAAAATTGTTCATTGTGGTGCTGAATTGTGCTCAGTTACGATAACTTAACATGACTAGATAGTACAGAGTCGAATTACAGCGGATATGTGCGAATTAGAGGCTGAATCGTGCGAAAATGAGCATAATTCGTGCAAAACGAGCAAAATTGTTCATTGTGGTGTCGAATTGTGCTCAGATAGGATAACTGATCATAACTAGATAGTACAGAGTCGAATTACAGCGGATATGTGCGAATTAGAGGCTGAATCGTTCGAAAATGAGCAAAATTCGTTCAAAACGAGCAAAATTCGTGCAAAACGAGCAAAATTGTTCATTGTGGTGTTGAATTGTGCTCAGATAGGATAACTTAACATAGCTAGATAGTACAGAGTCGAATTGCAGCGGATATGTGCGAATTAGATGCTGAATCGTGCGAAAATGAGCATAATTCGTGCAAAACGAGCAAAATTGTTCATTGTGGTGTTGAATTGTGCTCAGATAGGATAACTTAACATAACTAGATAGTACAGAGTCGAATAACAGCGGATATGTGCGAATTAGAGGCTGAATCGTGCGAAAATGAGCAAAACTCGTTCAAAACGAGCAAAATTGTTCGTTGTGGTGTTGAATTGTGCTCAGATAGGATAACCTAACATAACTAGATAGTACAGAGTCGAATTACAGCGGATATGTGCGAATTAGAGGCTGACTCGTGCGAAAATGGGCATAATTCGTTCAAAACGAGCAAAATTGTTCATTGTGGTGTCGAATTGTGCTCAGATAGGATAACTTAACATAACTAGATAGTACAGAGTCGAATTGCAGCGGATATGTGCGAATTAGAGGCTGAATAGTGCGAAAATGAGCATAATTCGTGCAAAACGAGCAAAATTGTTCATTGTGGTGTCGAATTGTGCTTAGTTACGATAACTTAACATAACTAGATAGTACAGAGTCGAATTACAGCGGATATGTGCGAATTAGAGGCTGAATCGTGCGAAAATGAGCATAATTCGTTCAAAACGAGCAAAATTGTTCATTGTGGTGTTGAATTGTGCTCAGTTACGATAACTTAACATAACTAGATAGTACAGAGTCAAATTACAGCGGATATGTGCGAATTAGAGGCTGAATCGTGCGAAAATGAGCATAATTCGTGCAAAACGAGCAAAATTGTTCGTTGTGGTGTTGAATTGTGCTCAGATAGGATAACTTAACATGACTAGATAGTACAGAGTCGAATTACAGCGGATATGTGCGAATTAGAGGCTGAATCGTGCGAAAATGAGCATAATTCGTGCAAAACGAGCAAAATTGTTCGTTGTGGTGTTGAATTGTGCTCAGATAGGATAACTTAACATCACTAAATAGTACAGAGTCGAATTGCAGCGGATATGTGCGAATTAGAGGCTGAATCGTGCGAAAATGAGCATAATTCGTGCAAAACGAGCAAAATTGTTCGTTGTGGTGTTGAATTGTGCTCAGATAGAATAGCTTAACATGACTAGATAGTACAGAGTCGAATTACCGCGGATATGTGCGAATTAGAGGCTGAATCGTTCGAAAATGAGCTAAATTCGTTCAAAACGAGCAAAATTCGTGCAAAACGAGCAAAATTGTTCATTGTGGTGTTGAATTGTGCTCAGATAGGATAACTTAACATAACTAGATAGTACAGAGTCGAATCACAGCGGATATGTGCGAATTAGAGGCTGAATCGTGCGAAAATGAGCATAATTCGTGCAAAACGAGCAAAATTGTTCATTGTGGTGTCGAATTGTGCTCAGATAGGATAACTTAACATAACTAGATAGTACAGAGTCGAATTACAGCGGATATGTGCGAATTAGAGGCTGAATCGTTCGAAAATGAGCAAAATTCGTTCAAAACGAGCAAAATTGTTCGTTCTGGTGTTGAATTGTGCTCAGATAGGATAACTTAACATCACTAAATAGTACAGAGTCGAATTGCAGCGGATATGTGCGAATTAGAGGCTGAATCGTGCGAAAATGAGCATAATTCGTGCAAAACGAGCAAAATTGTTCATTGTGGTGTCGAATTGTGCTCAGATAGGATAACTTAACATAACTAGATAGTACAGAGTCGAATTGCAGCGGATATGTGCGAATTAGAGGCTGAATAGTGCGAAAATGAGCATAATTCGTGCAAAACGAGCAAAATTGTTCATTGTGGTGTCGAATTGTGCTTAGTTACGATAACTTAACATAACTGGATAGTACAGAGTCGAATTACAGCGGATATGTGCGAAGTAGAGGCTGAATCGTGCGAAAATGAGCATAATTCGTTCAAAACGAGCAAAATTGTTCATTGTGGTGTTGAATTGTGCTCAGTTACGATAACTTAACATAACTAGATAGTACAGAGTCAAATTACAGCGGATATGTGCGAATTAGAGGCTGAATCGTGCGAAAATGAGCATAATTCGTTCAAAACGAGCAAAATTGTTCATTGTGGTGTCGAATTGTGCTCAGTTACGATAACTTAACATAACTAGATGGGACAGAGTCGAATCACAGCGGATATGTGCGAATTAGAGGCTGAATCGTGCGAAAATGAGCATAATTCGTTCAAAACGAGCAAAATTGTTCATTGTGGTGCTGAATTGTGCTCAGTTACGATAACTTAACATGACTAGATAGTACAGAGTCGAATTACAGCGGATATGTGCGAATTAGAGGCTGAATCGTGCGAAAATGAGCATAATTCGTGCAAAACGAGCAAAATTGTTCATTGTGGTGTCGAATTGTGCTCAGATAGGATAACTTATCATAACTAGATAGTACAGAGTCGAATTACAGCGGATATGTGCGAATTAGAGGCTGAATCGTTCGAAAATGAGCAAAATTCGTTCAAAACGAGCAAAATTCGTGCAAAACGAGCAAAATTGTTCATTGTGGTGTTGAATTGTGCTCAGATAGGATAACTTAACATAGCTAGATAGTACAGAGTCGAATTGCAGCGGATATGTGCGAATTAGATGCTGAATCGTGCGAAAATGAGCATAATTCGTGCAAAACGAGCAAAATTGTTCATTGTGGTGTTGAATTGTGCTCAGATAGGATAACTTAACATAACTAGATAGTACAGAGTCGAATAACAGCGGATATGTGCGAATTAGAGGCTGAATCGTGCGAAAATGAGCAAAACTCGTTCAAAACGAGCAAAATTCGTTCAAAACGAGCAAAATTCGTGCAAAACGAGCAAAATTGTTCATTGTGGTGTCGAATTGTGCTCAGATAGGATAACTTATCATAACTAGATAGTACAGAGTCGAATTACAGCGGATATGTGCGAATTAGAGGCTGAATCGTTCGAAAATGAGCAAAATTCGTTCAAAACGAGCAAAATTCGTGCAAAACGAGCAAAATTGTTCATTGTGGTGTTGAATTGTGCTCAGATAGGATAACTTAACATAGCTAGATAGTACAGAGTCGAATTGCAGCGGATATGTGCGAATTAGATGCTGAATCGTGCGAAAATGAGCATAATTCGTGCAAAACGAGCAAAATTGTTCATTGTGGTGTTGAATTGTGCTCAGATAGGATAACTTAACATAACTAGATAGTACAGAGTCGAATAACAGCGGATATGTGCGAATTAGAGGCTGAATCGTGCGAAAATGAGCAAAACTCGTTCAAAACGAGCAAAATTGTTCGTTGTGGTGTTGAATTGTGCTCAGATAGGATAACCTAACATAACTAGATAGTACAGAGTCGAATTACAGCGGATATGTGCGAATTAGAGGCTGACTCGTGCGAAAATGGGCATAATTCGTTCAAAACGAGCAAAATTGTTCATTGTGGTGTCGAATTGTGCTCAGATAGGATAACTTAACATAACTAGATAGTACAGAGTCGAATTGCAGCGGATATGTGCGAATTAGAGGCTGAATAGTGCGAAAATGAGCATAATTCGTGCAAAACGAGCAAAATTGTTCATTGTGGTGTCGAATTGTGCTTAGTTACGATAACTTAACATAACTAGATAGTACAGAGTCGAATTACAGCGGATATGTGCGAATTAGAGGCTGAATCGTTCGAAAATGAGCAAAATTCGTTCAAAACGAGCAAAATTGTTCGTTCTGGTGTTGAATTGTGCTCAGATAGGATAACTTAACATCACTAAATAGTACAGAGTCGAATTGCAGCGGATATGTGCGAATTAGAGGCTGAATCGTGCGAAAATGAGCATAATTCGTGCAAAACGAGCAAAATTGTTCATTGTGGTGTCGAATTGTGCTCAGATAGGATAACTTAACATAACTAGATAGTACAGAGTCGAATTGCAGCGGATATGTGCGAATTAGAGGCTGAATAGTGCGAAAATGAGCATAATTCGTGCAAAACGAGCAAAATTGTTCATTGTGGTGTCGAATTGTGCTTAGTTACGATAACTTAACATAACTGGATAGTACAGAGTCGAATTACAGCGGATATGTGCGAAGTAGAGGCTGAATCGTGCGAAAATGAGCATAATTCGTTCAAAACGAGCAAAATTGTTCATTGTGGTGTTGAATTGTGCTCAGTTACGATAACTTAACATAACTAGATAGTACAGAGTCAAATTACAGCGGATATGTGCGAATTAGAGGCTGAATCGTGCGAAAATGAGCATAATTCGTTCAAAACGAGCAAAATTGTTCATTGTGGTGTCGAATTGTGCTCAGTTACGATAACTTAACATAACTAGATGGGACAGAGTCGAATCACAGCGGATATGTGCGAATTAGAGGCTGAATCGTGCGAAAATGAGCATAATTCGTTCAAAACGAGCAAAATTGTTCATTGTGGTGCTGAATTGTGCTCAGTTACGATAACTTAACATGACTAGATAGTACAGAGTCGAATTACAGCGGATATGTGCGAATTAGAGGCTGAATCGTGCGAAAATGAGCATAATTCGTGCAAAACGAGCAAAATTGTTCATTGTGGTGTCGAATTGTGCTCAGATAGGATAACTTATCATAACTAGATAGTACAGAGTCGAATTACAGCGGATATGTGCGAATTAGAGGCTGAATCGTTCGAAAATGAGCAAAATTCGTTCAAAACGAGCAAAATTCGTGCAAAACGAGCAAAATTGTTCATTGTGGTGTTGAATTGTGCTCAGATAGGATAACTTAACATAGCTAGATAGTACAGAGTCGAATTGCAGCGGATATGTGCGAATTAGATGCTGAATCGTGCGAAAATGAGCATAATTCGTGCAAAACGAGCAAAATTGTTCATTGTGGTGTTGAATTGTGCTCAGATAGGATAACTTAACATAACTAGATAGTACAGAGTCGAATAACAGCGGATATGTGCGAATTAGAGGCTGAATCGTGCGAAAATGAGCAAAACTCGTTCAAAACGAGCAAAATTCGTTCAAAACGAGCAAAATTCGTGCAAAACGAGCAAAATTGTTCATTGTGGTGTCGAATTGTGCTCAGATAGGATAACTTATCATAACTAGATAGTACAGAGTCGAATTACAGCGGATATGTGCGAATTAGAGGCTGAATCGTTCGAAAATGAGCAAAATTCGTTCAAAACGAGCAAAATTCGTGCAAAACGAGCAAAATTGTTCATTGTGGTGTTGAATTGTGCTCAGATAGGATAACTTAACATAGCTAGATAGTACAGAGTCGAATTGCAGCGGATATGTGCGAATTAGATGCTGAATCGTGCGAAAATGAGCATAATTCGTGCAAAACGAGCAAAATTGTTCATTGTGGTGTTGAATTGTGCTCAGATAGGATAACTTAACATAACTAGATAGTACAGAGTCGAATAACAGCGGATATGTGCGAATTAGAGGCTGAATCGTGCGAAAATGAGCAAAACTCGTTCAAAACGAGCAAAATTGTTCGTTGTGGTGTTGAATTGTGCTCAGATAGGATAACCTAACATAACTAGATAGTACAGAGTCGAATTACAGCGGATATGTGCGAATTAGAGGCTGACTCGTGCGAAAATGGGCATAATTCGTTCAAAACGAGCAAAATTGTTCATTGTGGTGTCGAATTGTGCTCAGATAGGATAACTTAACATAACTAGATAGTACAGAGTCGAATTGCAGCGGATATGTGCGAATTAGAGGCTGAATAGTGCGAAAATGAGCATAATTCGTGCAAAACGAGCAAAATTGTTCATTGTGGTGTCGAATTGTGCTTAGTTACGATAACTTAACATAACTAGATAGTACAGAGTCGAATTACAGCGGATATGTGCGAATTAGAGGCTGAATCGTGCGAAAATGAGCATAATTCGTTCAAAACGAGCAAAATTGTTCATTGTGGTGTTGAATTGTGCTCAGTTACGATAACTTAACATAACTAGATAGTACAGAGTCAAATTACAGCGGATATGTGCGAATTAGAGGCTGAATCGTGCGAAAATGAGCATAATTCGTGCAAAACGAGCAAAATTGTTCGTTGTGGTGTTGAATTGTGCTCAGATAGGATAACTTAACATGACTAGATAGTACAGAGTCGAATTACAGCGGATATGTGCGAATTAGAGGCTGAATCGTGCGAAAATGAGCATAATTCGTGCAAAACGAGCAAAATTGTTCGTTGTGGTGTTGAATTGTGCTCAGATAGGATAACTTAACATCACTAAATAGTACAGAGTCGAATTGCAGCGGATATGTGCGAATTAGAGGCTGAATCGTGCGAAAATGAGCATAATTCGTGCAAAACGAGCAAAATTGTTCGTTGTGGTGTTGAATTGTGCTCAGATAGAATAGCTTAACATGACTAGATAGTACAGAGTCGAATTACCGCGGATATGTGCGAATTAGAGGCTGAATCGTTCGAAAATGAGCTAAATTCGTTCAAAACGAGCAAAATTCGTGCAAAACGAGCAAAATTGTTCATTGTGGTGTTGAATTGTGCTCAGATAGGATAACTTAACATAACTAGATAGTACAGAGTCGAATCACAGCGGATATGTGCGAATTAGAGGCTGAATCGTGCGAAAATGAGCATAATTCGTGCAAAACGAGCAAAATTGTTCATTGTGGTGTCGAATTGTGCTCAGATAGGATAACTTAACATAACTAGATAGTACAGAGTCGAATTACAGCGGATATGTGCGAATTAGAGGCTGAATCGTTCGAAAATGAGCAAAATTCGTTCAAAACGAGCAAAATTGTTCGTTGTGGTGTTGAATTGTGCTCAGATAGGATAACTTAACATCACTAAATAGTACAGAGTCGAATTGCAGCGGATATGTGCGAATTAGAGGCTGAATCGTGCGAAAATGAGCATAATTCGTGCAAAACGAGCAAAATTGTTCGTTGTGGTGTTGAATTGTGCTCAGATAGAATAGCTTAACATGACTAGATAGTACAGAGTCGAATTACCGCGGATGTGTGCGAATTAGAGGCTGAATCGTTCGAAAATGAGCTAAATTCGTTCAAAACGAGCAAAATTCGTGCAAAACGAGCAAAATTGTTCATTGTGGTGTTGAATTGTGCTCAGATAGGATAACTTAACATAACTAGATAGTACAGAGTCGAATCACAACGGATATGTGCGAATTAGAGGCTGAATCGTGCGAAACTGAGCAAAATACGTTCATTTCGAGTAAAATTGTTCATTGTGGTGTTGAATTGTGCTCAGATAGGATAACTTAACATGACTAGATAGTACAGAGTCGAATTACAGCGGATATGTGCGAATTAGAGGCTGAATCGTGCGAAAATGAGCATAATTCGTTCAAAACCAGCAAAATTGTTCATTGTGGTGTTGAATTGTGCTCAGATAGGATAACTTAACATAGCTAGATAGTACAGAGTCGAATTGCAGCGGATATGTGCGAATTAGATGCTGAATCGTGCGAAAATGAGCATAATTCGTGCAAAACGAGCAAAATTGTTCATTGTGGTGTTGAATTGTGCTCAGATAGGATAACTTAACATAACTAGATAGTACAGAGTCGAATAACAGCGGATATGTGCGAATTAGAGGCTGAATCGTGCGAAAATGAGCAAAACTCGTTCAAAACGAGCAAAATTGTTCGTTGTGGTGTTGAATTGTGCTCAGATAGGATAACCTAACATAACTAGATAGTACAGAGTCGAATTACAGCGGATATGTGCGAATTAGAGGCTGACTCGTGCGAAAATGGGCATAATTCGTTCAAAACGAGCATAATTGTTCATTGTGGTGTCGAATTGTGCTCAGATAGGATAACTTAACATAACTAGATAGTACAGAGTCGAATTGCAGCGGATATGTGCGAATTAGAGGCTGAATAGTGCGAAAATGAGCATAATTCGTGCAAAACGAGCAAAATTGTTCATTGTGGTGTCGAATTGTGCTTAGTTACGATAACTTAACATAACTAGATAGTACAGAGTCGAATTACAGCGGATATGTGCGAATTAGAGGCTGAATCGTGCGAAAATGAGCATAATTCGTTCAAAACGAGCAAAGTTGTTCATTGTGGTGTTGAATTGTGCTCAGTTACGATAACTTAACATAACTAGATAGTACAGAGTCAAATTACAGCGGATATGTGCGAATTAGAGGCTGAATCGTGCGAAAATGAGCATAATTCGTTCAAAACGAGCAAAATTGTTCATTGTGGTGTCGAATTGTGCTCAGTTACGATAACTTAACATAACTAGATGGGACAGAGTCGAATCACAGCGGATATGTGCGAATTAGAGGCTGAATCGTGCGAAAATGAGCATAATTCGTTCAAAACGAGCAAAATTGTTCATTGTGGTGCTGAATTGTGCTCAGTTACGATAACTTAACATGACTAGATAGTACAGAGTCGAATTACAGCGGATATGTGCGAATTAGAGGCTGAATCGTGCGAAAATGAGCATAATTCGTGCAAAACGAGCAAAATTGTTCATTGTGGTGTCGAATTGTGCTCAGATAGGATAACTTATCATAACTAGATAGTACAGAGTCGAATTACAGCGGATATGTGCGAATTAGAGGCTGAATCGTTCGAAAATGAGCAAAATTCGTTCAAAACGAGCAAAATTCGTGCAAAACGAGCAAAATTGTTCATTGTGGTGTTGAATTGTGCTCAGATAGGATAACTTAACATAACTAGATAGTACAGAGTCGAATTGCAGCGGATATGTGCGAATTAGATGCTGAATCGTGCGAAAATGAGCATAATTCGTGCAAAACGAGCAAAATTGTTCATTGTGGTGTTGAATTGTGCTCAGATAGGATAACTTAACATAACTAGATAGTACAGAGTCGAATTACAGCGGATATGTGCGAATTAGAGGCTGAATCGTGCGAAAATGAGCATAATTCGTGCAAAACGAGCAAAATTGTTCATTGTGGTGTCGAATTGTGCTCAGATAGGATAACTTAAAATAACTACATAGTACAGAGTCGAATTGCAGCGGATATGTGCGAATTAGAGGCTAAATCGTGCGAAAATGAGCATAATTCGTGCAAAACGAGCAAAATTGTTCGTTGTGGTGTTGAATTGTGCTCAGATAGGATAACCTAACATAACTAGATAGTACAGAGTCGAATTGCAGCGGATATGTGCGAATTAGAGGCTGAATCGTGCGAAAATGAGCATAATTCGTGCAAAACGAGCAAAATTGTTCGTTGTGGTGTTGAATTGTGCTCAGATAGGATAACCTAACATAACTAGATAGTACAGAGTCGAATTGCAGCGGATATGTGCGAATTAGAGGCTGAATCGTGCGAAAATGAGCATAATTCGTTCAAAACGAGAAAAATTGTTCATTGTGGTGTCGAATTGTGCTCAGTTACGATAACTTAACATAACTAGATGGGACAGAGTCGAATCACAGCGGATATGTGCGAATTAGAGGCTGAATCGTGCGTAAATGAGCATAATTCGTGCAAAACGAGCAAAATTGTTCGTTGCGGTGTCGAATTGTGCTCAGATAGGATAACTTAACATAACTAGATAGTACAGAGTCGAATTACAGCGGATATTTGCGAATTAGAGGCTGAATCGTGCGAAAATGAGCATAATTCGTGCAAAACGAGCAAAATTGTTCATTGTGGTGTCGAATTGTGCCCAGATAGGATAACTTAACATAACTAGATAGTACAGAGTCGAATTACAGCGGATATGTGCGAATTAGAGGCTGAATAGTGCGAAAATGAGCATAATTCGTGCAAAACGAGCAAAATTGTTCATTGTGGTGTCGAATTGTGCTTAGTTACGATAACTTAACATAACTAGATAGTACAGAGTCGAATTACAGCGGATATGTGCGAATTAGAGGCTGAATCGTGCGAAAATGAGCATAATTCGTTCAAAACGAGCAAAATTGTTCATTGTGGTGTTGAATTGTGCTCAGTTACGATAACTTAACATAACTAGATAGTACAGAGTCAAATTACAGCGGATATGTGCGAATTAGAGGCTGAATCGTGCGAAAATGAGCATAATTCGTTCAAAACGAGCAAAATTGTTCATTGTGGTGTCGAATTGTGCTCAGTTACGATAACTTAACATAACTAGATGGGGCAGAGTCGAATCACAGCGGATATGTGCGAATTAGAGGCTGAATCGTGCGAAAATGAGCATAATTCGTTCAAAACGAGCAAAATTGTTCATTGTGGTGCTGAATTGTGCTCAGTTACGATAACTTAACATGACTAGATAGTACAGAGTCGAATTACAGCGGATATGTGCGAATTAGAGGCTGAATCGTGCGAAAATGAGCATAATTCGTGCAAAACGAGCAAAATTGTTCATTGTGGTGTCGAATTGTGCTCAGATAGGATAACTTAACATAACTAGATAGTACAGAGTCGAATTACAGCGGATATGTGCGAATTAGAGGCTGAATCGTTCGAAAATGAGCAAAATTCGTTCAAAACGAGCAAAATTCGTGCAAAACGAGCAAAATTGTTCATTGTGGTGTTGAATTGTGCTCAGATAGGATAACTTAACATAACTAGATAGTACAGAGTCGAATTGCAGCGGATATGTGCGAATTAGATGCTGAATCGTGCGAAAATGAGCATAATTCGTGCAAAACGAGCAAAATTGTTCATTGTGGTGTTGAATTGTGCTCAGATAGGACAACTTAACATAACTAGATAGTACAGAGTCGAATTACAGCGGATATGTGCGAATTAGAGGCTGAATCGTGCGAAAATGAGCATAATTCGTGCAAAACGAGCAAAATTGTTCATTGTGGTGTCGAATTGTGCTCAGATAGGATAACTTAAAATAACTACATAGTACAGAGTCGAATTGCAGCGGATATGTGCGAATTAGAGGCTGAATCGTGCGAAAATGAGCATAATTCGTGCAAAACGAGCAAAATTGTTCATTGTGGTGTCGAATTGTGCTCAGATAGGATAACTTAACATAACTACATAGTACAGAGTCGAATTACAGCGGATATGTGCGAATTAGAGGCTGAATCGTTCGAAAATGAGCAAAATTCGTTCAAAACGAGCAAAATTCGTGCAAAACGAGCAAAATTGTTCATTGTGGTGTTGAATTGTGCTCAGATAGGATAACTTAACATAACTAGATAGTACAGAGTCGAATTGCAGCGGATATGTGCGAATTAGAGGCTGAATCGTGCGAAAATGAGCATAATTCGTGCAAAACGAGCAAAATTGTTCATTGTGGTGTCGAATTGTGCTCAGATAGGATAACTTAAAATAACTACATAGTACAGAGTCGAATTGCAGCGGATATGTGCGAATTAGAGGCTAAATCGTGCGAAAATGAGCATAATTCGTGCAAAACGAGCAAAATTGTTCGTTGTGGTGTTGAATTGTGCTCAGATAGGATAACCTAACATAACTAGATAGTACAGAGTCGAATTACAGCGGATATTTGCGAATTAGAGGCTGAATCGTGCGAAAATGAGCATAATTCGTGCAAAACGAGCAAAATTGTTCATTGTGGTGTCGAATTGTGCCCAGATAGGATAACTTAACATAACTAGATAGTACAGAGTCGAATTACAGCGGATATGTGCGAATTAGAGGCTGAATAGTGCGAAAATGAGCATAATTCGTGCAAAACGAGCAAAATTGTTCATTGTGGTGTCGAATTGTGCTTAGTTACGATAACTTAACATAACTAGATAGTACAGTGTCGAATTACAGCGGATATTTGCGAATTAGAGGCTGAATCGTGCGAAAATGAGCATAATTCGTGCAAAACGAGCAAAATTGTTCATTGTGGTGTCGAATTGTGCTCAGATAGGATAACTTAACATAACTAGATAGCACAGAGTGGAATTACAGCGGATATGTGCGAATTAGAGGCTGAATCGTGCGAAAATGAGCATAATTCGTTCGAAACGAGCAAAATTGTTCATTGTGGTGTCGAATTGTGCTCAGTTACGATAACTTAACATAACTAGATGGGACAGAGTCGAATCACAGCGGATATGTGCGAATTAGAGGCTGAATCGTGCGAAAATGAGCATAATTCGTTCAAAACCAGCAAAATTGTTCATTGTGGTGTTGAATTGTGCTCAGATACGATAACTTAACATGACTAGATAGTACAGAGTCGAATTACAGCGGATATGTGCGAATTAGAGGCTGAATCGTGCGAAAATGAGCATAATTCGTGCAAAACGAGCAAAATTGTTCGTTGTGGTGTTGAATTGTGCTCAGATAGGATAACTTAACATAACTAGATAGTACAGAGTCGAATTACAGCGGATATGTGCGAATTAGAGGCTGAATCGTGCGAAAATGAGCATAATTCGTGCAAAACGAGCAAAATTGTTCATTGTGGTGTCGAATTGTGCTCAGATAGGATAACTTAACATAACTAGATAGCACAGAGTGGAATTACAGCGGATATGTGCGAATTAGAGGCTGAATCGTGCGAAAATGAGCATAATTCGTTCGAAACGAGCAAAATTGTTCATTGTGGTGTCGAATTGTGCTCAGTTACGATAACTTAACATAACTAGATGGGACAGAGTCGAATCACAGCGGATATGTGCGAATTAGAGGCTGAATCGTGCGAAAATGAGCATAATTCGTTCAAAACCAGCAAAATTGTTCATTGTGGTGTTGAATTGTGCTCAGATACGATAACTTAACATGACTAGATAGTACAGAGTCGAATTACAGCGGATATGTGCGAATTAGAGGCTGAATCGTGCGAAAATGAGCATAATTCGTGCAAAACGAGCAAAATTGTTCGTTGTGGTGTTGAATTGTGCTCAGATAGGATAACTTAACATAACTAGATAGTACAGAGTCGAATTACAGCGGATATGTGCGAATTAGAGGCTGAATCGTGCCAAAAATGAGCATAATTCGTGCAAAACGAGCAAAATTGTTCGTTGTGGTGTTGAATTGTGCTCAGATAGGATAACCTAACATAACTAGATAGTATAGAGTCGAATTACAGCGGATATGTGCGAATTAGAGGCTGAATCGTGCGAAAATGAGCATAATTCGTTCAAAGCGATCAAAATTGTTCATTGTGGTGTTGAATTGTGCTCAGTTACGATAACTTAACATGACTAGATAGTACAGAGTCGAATTAAAGCGGATATGTGCGAATTAGAGGCTGAATCGTGCGAAAATGAGCATAATTCGTTCAAAACCAGCAAAATTGTTCATTGTGGTGTTGAATTGTGCTCAGTTACGATAACTTAACATGACTAGATAGTACAGAGTCGAATTACAGCGGATATGTGCGAATTAGAGGCTGAATCGTGCGAAAATGAGCATAATTCGTGCAAAACGAGCAAAATTGTTCGTTGCAGTGTTGAATTGTGCTCAGATAGGATAACTTAACATAACTAGATAGTACAGAGTCGAATTACAGCGGATATTTGCGAATTAGAGGCTGAATCGTGCGAAAATGAGCATAATTCGTGCAAAACGAGCAAAATTGTTCATTGTGGTGTCGAATTGTGCCCAGATAGGATAACTTAACATAACTAGATAGTACAGAGTCGAATTACAGCGGATATGTGCGAATTAGAGGCTGAATAGTGCGAAAATGAGCATAATTCGTGCAAAACGAGCAAAATTGTTCATTGTGGTGTCGAATTGTGCTTAGTTACGATAACTTAACATGACTAGATAGTACAGAGTCGAATTACAGCGGATATGTGCGAATTAGAGGCTGAATCGTGCGAAAATGAGCATAATTCGTGCAAAACGAGCAAAATTGTTCGTTGTGGTGTTGAATTGTGCTCAGATAGGATAACTTAACATGACTAGATAGTACAGAGTCGAATTACAGCGAATATGTGCGAATTAGAGGCTGAATCGTGCGAAAATGAGCATAATTCGTTCAAAACCAGCAAAATTGTTCATTGTGGTGTTGAATTGTGCTCAGTTACGATAACTTAACATGACTAGATAGTACAGAGTCGAATTACAGCGGATATGTGCGAATTAGAGGCTGAATCGTGCGAAAATGAGCATAATTCGTGCAAAACGAGCAAAATTGTTCATTGTGGTGTCGAATTGTGCTCAGATAGGATAACTTAACATAACTAGATAGTACAGAGTCGAATTACAGCGGATATGTGCGAATTAGAGGCTGAATCGTTCGAAAATGAGCAAAATTCGTTCAAAACGAGCAAAATTCGTGCAAAACGAGCAAAATTGTTCATTGTGGTGTTGAATTGTGCTCAGATAGGATAACTTAACATAACTAGATAGTACAGAGTCGAATTGCAGCGGATATGTGCGAATTAGATGCTGAATCGTGCGAAAATGAGCATAATTCGTGCAAAACGAGCAAAATTGTTCATTGTGGTGTTGAATTGTGCTCAGATAGGATAACTTAACATAACTAGATAGTACAGAGTCGAATTACAGCGGATATGTGCGAATTAGAGGCTGAATCGTGCGAAAATGAGCATAATTCGTGCAAAACGAGCAAAATTGTTCATTGTGGTGTCGAATTGTGCTCAGATAGGATAACTTAAAATAACTACATAGTACAGAGTCGAATTGCAGCGGATATGTGCGAATTAGAGGCTGAATCGTGCGAAAATGAGCATAATTCGTGCAAAACGAGCAAAATTGTTCATTGTGGTGTCGAATTGTGCTCAGATAGGATAACTTAACATAACTACATAGTACAGAGTCGAATTACAGCGGATATGTGCGAATTAGAGGCTGAATCGTTCGAAATGAGCAAAATTCGTTCAAAACGAGCAAAATTCGTGCAAAACGAGCAAAATTGTTCATTGTGGTGTTGAATTGTGCTCAGATAGGATAACTTAACATAACTAGATAGTACAGAGTCGAATTGCAGCGGATATGTGCGAATTAGAGGCTGAATCGTGCGAAAATGAGCATAATTCGTGCAAAACGAGCAAAATTGTTCATTGTGGTGTCGAATTGTGCTCAGATAGGATAACTTAAAATAACTACATAGTACAGAGTCGAATTGCAGCGGATATGTGCGAATTAGAGGCTGAATCGTGCGAAAATGAGCATAATTCGTGCAAAACGAGCAAAATTGTTCATTGTGGTGTCGAATTGTGCTCAGATAGGATAACTTAACATAACTACATAGTACAGAGTCGAATTACAGCGGATATGTGCGAATTAGAGGCTGAATCGTTCGAAAATGAGCAAAATTCGTTCAAAACGAGCAAAATTCGTGCAAAACGAGCAAAATTGTTCATTGTGGTGTTGAATTGTGCTCAGATAGGATAACTTAACATAACTAGATAGTACAGAGTCGAATTGCAGCGGATATGTGCGAATTAGAGGCTGAATCGTGCGAAAATGAGCATAATTCGTGCAAAACGAGCAAAATTGTTCATTGTGGTGTCGAATTGTGCTCAGATAGGATAACTTAAAATAACTACATAGTACAGAGTCGAATTGCAGCGGATATGTGCGAATTAGAGGCTAAATCGTGCGAAAATGAGCATAATTCGTGCAAAACGAGCAAAATTGTTCGTTGTGGTGTTGAATTGTGCTCAGATAGGATAACCTAACATAACTAGATAGTACAGAGTCGAATTGCAGCGGATATGTGCGAATTAGAGGCTGAATCGTGCGAAAATGAGCATAATTCGTGCAAAACGAGCAAAATTGTTCGTTGTGGTGTTGAATTGTGCTCAGATAGGATAACCTGACATAACTAGATAGTACAGAGTCGAATTGCAGCGGATATGTGCGAATTAGAGGCTGAATCGTGCGAAAATGAGCATAATTCGTGCAAAACGAGCAAAATTGTTCATTGTGGTGTTGAATTGTGCTCAGATAGGATAACTTAACATAACTAGATAGTACAGAGTCGAATTACAGCGGATATGTGCGAATTAGAGGCTGAATCGTGCGAAAATGAGCATAATTCGTGCAAAACGAGCAAAATTGTTCATTGTGGTGTCGAATTGTGCTCAGATAGGATAACTTAACATAACTAGATAGTACAGAGTCGAATTGCAGCGGATATGTGCGAATTAGAGGCTGAATCGTTCGAAATGAGCAAAATTCGTTCAAAACGAGCAAAATTCGTGCAAAACGAGCAAAATTGTTCATTGTGGTGTTGAATTGTGCTCAGATAGGATAACTTAACATAACTAGATAGTACAGAGTCGAATTGCAGCGGATATGTGCGAATTAGAGGCTGAATCGTGCGAAAATGAGCATAATTCGTGCAAAACGAGCAAAATTGTTCATTGTGGTGTTGAATTGTGCTCAGATAGGATAACTTAACATAACTAGATAGTACAGAGTCGAATTGCAGCGGATATGTGCGAATTAGAGGCTAAATCGTGCGAAAATGAGCATAATTCGTGCAAAACGAGCAAAATTGTTCGTTGTGGTGTTGAATTGTGCTCAGATAGGATAACCTAACATAACTAGATGGTACAGAGTCGAATTGCAGCGGATATGTGCGAATTAGAGGCTGAATCGTGCGAAAATGAGCATAATTCGTGCAAAACGAGCAAAATTGTTCGTTGTGGTGTTGAATTGTGCTCAGATAGGATAACCTAACATAACTAGATAGTACAGAGTCGAATTGCAGCGGATATGTGCGAATTAGAGGCTGAATCGTGCGAAAATGAGCATAATTCGTTCAAAACGAGAAAAATTGTTCATTGTGGTGTCGAATTGTGCTCAGTTACGATAACTTAACATAACTAGATGGGACAGAGTCGAATCACAGCGGATATGTGCGAATTAGAGGCTGAATCGTGCGAAAATGAGCATAATTCGTGCAAAACGAGCAAAATTGTTCGTTGCGATGTCGAATTGTGCTCAGATAGGATAACTTAACATAACTAGATAGTACAGAGTCGAATTACAGCGGATATTTGCGAATTAGAGGCTGAATCGTGCGAAAATGAGCATAATTCGTGCAAAACGAGCAAAATTGTTCATTGTGGTGTCGAATTGTGCCCAGATAGGATAACTTAACATAACTAGATAGTACAGAGTCGAATTGCAGCGGATATGTGCGAATTAGAGGCTAAATCGTGCGAAAATGAGCATAATTCGTGCAAAACGAGCAAAATTGTTCGTTGTGGTGTTGAATTGTGCTCAGATAGGATAACCTAACATAACTAGATAGTACAGAGTCGAACTACAGCGGATATGTGCGAATTAGAGGCTGAATCGTGCGAAAATGAGCATAATTCGTGCAAAACGAGCAAAATTGTTCATTGTGGTGTCGAATTGTGCTCAGATAGGATAACTTAACATAACTAGATAGTACAGAGTCGAATTACAGCGGATATGTGCGAATTAGAGGCTGAATCGTTCGAAAATGAGCAAAATTCGTTCAAAACGAGCGAAATTCGTGCAAAACGAGCAAAATTGTTCATTGTGGTGTTGAATTGTGCTCAGATAGGATAACTTAACATAACTAGATAGTACAGAGTCGAATTGCAGCGGATATGTGCGAATTAGATGCTGAATCGTGCGAAAATGAGCATAATTCGTGCAAAACGGGCAAAATTGTTCATTGTGGTGTTGAATTGTGCTCAGATAGGATAACTTAACATAACTAGATAGTACAGAGTCGAATTACAGCGGATATGTGCGAATTAGAGGCTGAATCGTGCGAAAATGAGCATAATTCGTGCAAAACGAGCAAAATTGTTCATTGTGGTGTCGAATTGTGCTCAGATAGGATAACTTAAAATAACTACATAGTACAGAGTCGAATTGCAGCGGATATGTGCGAATTAGAGGCTAAATCGTGCGAAAATGAGCATAATTCGTGCAAAACGAGCAAAATTGTTCGTTGTGGTGTTGAATTGTGCTCAGATAGGATAACCTAACATAACTAGATAGTACAGAGTCGAATTACAGCGGATATGTGCGAATTAGAGGCTGAATCGTGCGAAAATGAGCATAATTCGTGCAAAACGAGCAAAATTGTTCATTGTGGTGTCGAATTGTGCTCAGATAGGATAACTTAACATAACTAGATAGCACAGAGTGGAATTACAGCGGATATGTGCGAATTAGAGGCTGAATCGTGCGAAAATGAGCATAATTCGTTCGAAACGAGCAAAATTGTTCATTGTGGTGTCGAATTGTGCTCAGTTACGATAACTTAACATAACTAGATGGGACAGAGTCGAATCACAGCGGATATGTGCGAATTAGAGGCTGAATCGTGCGAAAATGAGCATAATTCGTTCAAAACCAGCAAAATTGTTCATTGTGGTGTTGAATTGTGCTCAGATACGATAACTTAACATGACTAGATAGTACAGAGTCGAATTACAGCGGATATGTGCGAATTAGAGGCTGAATCGTGCGAAAATGAGCATAATTCGTGCAAAACGACCAGATTGTTCGTTGTGGTGTTGAATTGTGCTCAGATAGGATAACTTAACATAACTAGATAGTACAGAGTCGAATTACAGCGGATATGTGCGAATTAGAGGCTGAATCGTGCGAAAATGAGCATAATTCGTTCAAAACGAGCAAAATTGTTCATTGTGATGTTGAATTGTGCTCAGTTACGATAACGTATCATGACTAGATAGTACAGAGTCGAATTACAGCGGATATGTGCGAATTAGAGGCTGAATCGTGCGAAAATGAGCATAATTCGTTCAAAACGGGCAAAATTGTTCATTGTGGTGTTGAATTGTGCTCAGATAGGATAACTTAACATAACTAGATAGTACAGAGTCGAATTACAGCGGATATGTGCGAATTAGAGGCTGAATCGTGCGAAAATGAGCATAATTCGTTCAAAACGATCAAAATTGTTCATTGTGGTGTTGAATTGTGCTCAGTTACGATAACTTAACATGACTAGATAGTACAGAGTCGAATTACAGCGAATATGTGCGAATTAGAGGCTGAATCGTGCGAAAATGAGCATAATTCGTTCAAAACCAGCAAAATTGTTCATTGTGGTGTTGAATTGTGCTCAGATAGGATAACTTAACATGACTAGATAGTACAGAGTCGAATTACAGCGGATATGTGCGAATTAGAGGCTGAATCGTGCGAAAATGAGCATAATTCGTGCAAAACGAGCAAAATTGTTCGTTGTGGTGTTGAATTGTGCTCAGATAGGATAACTTAACATGACTAGATAGTACAGAGTCGAATTACAGCGGATATGTGCGAATTAGAGGCTGAATCGTGCGAAAATGAGCATAATTCGTGCAAAACGAGCAAAATTGTTCGTTGTGGTGTTGAATTGTGCTCAGATAGGATAACTTAACATGACTAGATAGTACAGAGTCGAATTACAGCGGATATGTGCGAATTAGAGGCTGAATCGTGCGAAAATGAGCATAATTCGTGCAAAACGAGCAAAATTGTTCGTTGTGGTGTTGAATTGTGCTCAGATAGGATAACTTAACATCACTAAATAGTACAGAGTCGAATTGCAGCGGATATGTGCGAATTAGAGGCTGAATCGTGCGAAAATGAGCATAATTCGTGCAAAACGAGCAAAATTGTTCGTTGTGGTGTTGAATTGTGCTCAGATAGAATAGCTTAACATGACTAGATAGTACAGAGTCGAATTACCGCGGATATGTGCGAATTAGAGGCTGAATCGTTCGAAAATGAGCTAAATTCGTTCAAAACGAGCAAAATTCGTGCAAAACGAGCAAAATTGTTCATTGTGGTGTTGAATTGTGCTCAGATAGGATAACTTAACATAACTAGATAGTACAGAGTCGAATCACAGCGGATATGTGCGAATTAGAGGCTGAATCGTGCGAAAATGAGCATAATTCGTGCAAAACGAGCAAAATTGTTCATTGTGGTGTCGAATTGTGCTCAGATAGGATAACTTAACATAACTAGATAGTACAGAGTCGAATTACAGCGGATATGTGCGAATTAGAGGCTGAATCGTTCGAAAATGAGCAAAATTCGTTCAAAACGAGCAAAATTGTTCGTTGTGGTGTTGAATTGTGCTCAGATAGGATAACTTAACATCACTAAATAGTACAGAGTCGAATTGCAGCGGATATGTGCGAATTAGAGGCTGAATCGTGCGAAAATGAGCATAATTCGTGCAAAACGAGCAAAATTGTTCGTTGTGGTGTTGAATTGTGCTCAGATAGAATAGCTTAACATGACTAGATAGTACAGAGTCGAATTACCGCGGATGTGTGCGAATTAGAGGCTGAATCGTTCGAAAATGAGCTAAATTCGTTCAAAACGAGCAAAATTCGTGCAAAACGAGCAAAATTGTTCATTGTGGTGTTGAATTGTGCTCAGATAGGATAACTTAACATAACTAGATAGTACAGAGTCGAATCACAACGGATATGTGCGAATTAGAGGCTGAATCGTGCGAAACTGAGCAAAATACGTTCATTTCGAGTAAAATTGTTCATTGTGGTGTTGAATTGTGCTCAGATAGGATAACTTAACATGACTAGATAGTACAGAGTCGAATTACAGCGGATATGTGCGAATTAGAGGCTGAATCGTGCGAAAATGAGCATAATTCGTTCAAAACCAGCAAAATTGTTCATTGTGGTGTTGAATTGTGCTCAGTTACGATAACGTATCATGACTAGATAGTACAGAGTCGAATTACAGCGGATATGTGCGAATTAGAGGCTGAATCGTGCGAAAATGAGCATAATTCGTGCAAAACGAGCAAAATTGTTCATTGTGGTGTCGAATTGTGCTCAGATAGGATAACTTAACATAACTAGATAGTACAGAGTCGAATTGCAGCGGATATGTGCGAATTAGAGGCTGAATAGTGCGAAAATGAGCATAATTCGTGCAAAACGAGCAAAATTGTTCATTGTGGTGTCGAATTGTGCTTAGTTACGATAACTTAACATAACTGGATAGTACAGAGTCGAATTACAGCGGATATGTGCGAAGTAGAGGCTGAATCGTGCGAAAATGAGCATAATTCGTTCAAAACGAGCAAAATTGTTCATTGTGGTGTTGAATTGTGCTCAGTTACGATAACTTAACATAACTAGATAGTACAGAGTCAAATTACAGCGGATATGTGCGAATTAGAGGCTGAATCGTGCGAAAATGAGCATAATTCGTTCAAAACGAGCAAAATTGTTCATTGTGGTGTCGAATTGTGCTCAGTTACGATAACTTAACATAACTAGATGGGACAGAGTCGAATCACAGCGGATATGTGCGAATTAGAGGCTGAATCGTGCGAAAATGAGCATAATTCGTTCAAAACGAGCAAAATTGTTCATTGTGGTGCTGAATTGTGCTCAGTTACGATAACTTAACATGACTAGATAGTACAGAGTCGAATTACAGCGGATATGTGCGAATTAGAGGCTGAATCGTGCGAAAATGAGCATAATTCGTGCAAAACGAGCAAAATTGTTCATTGTGGTGTCGAATTGTGCTCAGATAGGATAACTTATCATAACTAGATAGTACAGAGTCGAATTACAGCGGATATGTGCGAATTAGAGGCTGAATCGTTCGAAAATGAGCAAAATTCGTTCAAAACGAGCAAAATTCGTGCAAAACGAGCAAAATTGTTCATTGTGGTGTTGAATTGTGCTCAGATAGGATAACTTAACATAGCTAGATAGTACAGAGTCGAATTGCAGCGGATATGTGCGAATTAGATGCTGAATCGTGCGAAAATGAGCATAATTCGTGCAAAACGAGCAAAATTGTTCATTGTGGTGTTGAATTGTGCTCAGATAGGATAACTTAACATAACTAGATAGTACAGAGTCGAATAACAGCGGATATGTGCGAATTAGAGGCTGAATCGTGCGAAAATGAGCAAAACTCGTTCAAAACGAGCAAAATTGTTCGTTGTGGTGTTGAATTGTGCTCAGATAGGATAACCTAACATAACTAGATAGTACAGAGTCGAATTACAGCGGATATGTGCGAATTAGAGGCTGACTCGTGCGAAAATGGGCATAATTCGTTCAAAACGAGCAAAATTGTTCATTGTGGTGTCGAATTGTGCTCAGATAGGATAACTTAACATAACTAGATAGTACAGAGTCGAATTGCAGCGGATATGTGCGAATTAGAGGCTGAATAGTGCGAAAATGAGCATAATTCGTGCAAAACGAGCAAAATTGTTCATTGTGGTGTCGAATTGTGCTTAGTTACGATAACTTAACATAACTAGATAGTACAGAGTCGAATTACAGCGGATATGTGCGAATTAGAGGCTGAATCGTGCGAAAATGAGCATAATTCGTTCAAAACGAGCAAAATTGTTCATTGTGGTGTTGAATTGTGCTCAGTTACGATAACTTAACATAACTAGATAGTACAGAGTCAAATTACAGCGGATATGTGCGAATTAGAGGCTGAATCGTGCGAAAATGAGCATAATTCGTGCAAAACGAGCAAAATTGTTCGTTGTGGTGTTGAATTGTGCTCAGATAGGATAACTTAACATGACTAGATAGTACAGAGTCGAATTACAGCGGATATGTGCGAATTAGAGGCTGAATCGTGCGAAAATGAGCATAATTCGTGCAAAACGAGCAAAATTGTTCGTTGTGGTGTTGAATTGTGCTCAGATAGGATAACTTAACATCACTAAATAGTACAGAGTCGAATTGCAGCGGATATGTGCGAATTAGAGGCTGAATCGTGCGAAAATGAGCATAATTCGTGCAAAACGAGCAAAATTGTTCGTTGTGGTGTTGAATTGTGCTCAGATAGAATAGCTTAACATGACTAGATAGTACAGAGTCGAATTACCGCGGATATGTGCGAATTAGAGGCTGAATCGTTCGAAAATGAGCTAAATTCGTTCAAAACGAGCAAAATTCGTGCAAAACGAGCAAAATTGTTCATTGTGGTGTGGAATTGTGCTCAGATAGGATAACTTAACATAACTAGATAGTACAGAGTCGAATCACAGCGGATATGTGCGAATTAGAGGCTGAATCGTGCGAAAATGAGCATAATTCGTGCAAAACGAGCAAAATTGTTCATTGTGGTGTCGAATTGTGCTCAGATAGGATAACTTAACATAACTAGATAGTACAGAGTCGAATTACAGCGGATATGTGCGAATTAGAGGCTGAATCGTTCGAAAATGAGCAAAATTCGTTCAAAACGAGCAAAATTGTTCGTTGTGGTGTTGAATTGTGCTCAGATAGGATAACTTAACATCACTAAATAGTACAGAGTCGAATTGCAGCGGATATGTGCGAATTAGAGGCTGAATCGTGCGAAAATGAGCATAATTCGTGCAAAACGAGCAAAATTGTTCGTTGTGGTGTTGAATTGTGCTCAGATAGAATAGCTTAACATGACTAGATAGTACAGAGTCGAATTACCGCGGATGTGTGCGAATTAGAGGCTGAATCGTTCGAAAATGAGCTAAATTCGTTCAAAACGAGCAAAATTCGTGCAAAACGAGCAAAATTGTTCATTGTGGTGTTGAATTGTGCTCAGATAGGATAACTTAACATAACTAGATAGTACAGAGTCGAATCACAACGGATATGTGCGAATTAGAGGCTGAATCGTGCGAAACTGAGCAAAATACGTTCATTTCGAGTAAAATTGTTCATTGTGGTGTTGAATTGTGCTCAGATAGGATAACTTAACATGACTAGATAGTACAGAGTCGAATTACAGCGGATATGTGCGAATTAGAGGCTGAATCGTGCGAAAATGAGCATAATTCGTTCAAAACCAGCAAAATTGTTCATTGTGGTGTTGAATTGTGCTCAGTTACGATAACGTATCATGACTAGATAGTACAGAGTCGAATTACAGCGGATATGTGCGAATTAGAGGCTGAATCGTGCGAAAATGAGCATAATTCGTGCAAAACGAGCAAAATTGTTCATTGTGGTGTCGAATTGT
>NW_027474271.1:0-61410 GCF_050947335.1 Megachile rotundata | reverse complement strand
TCCTATTATTATCAATCTAACTCATATTATTAGCCATATTATGCTTCCATGATCGATAGAACGACAATTACTATACTTATTACTGTTATTATTATCAATCTAACTCATATTATTAGCCATATTATGCTTATATGATCGATAGAACGACAATTACTATACTTATTACACTCATTACTATTAATCTAACTCATATTATTGGCCATATTATGCTTATATGATCGATAGAACGGCAATAACTATACTTGTTACTCCTATTATTATCAATCTAACTCATATTATTAGCCATATTATGCTTCCATGGTCGTTAGAACGACAATTACTATACTTATTAGTCATATTATCATTAATCTAACTCATATTAGTAACCATATTATGCTTATATGGTCGATAGAACGGCAACTTCTATACTTATTACTCTTATTATTATCAATCTAAATCATATTATTCGCCATATTATGCTTATATGATCGATAGAACGACAATTACTATACTTATTACACTCATTACTATTAATCTATCTCATATTATTAACCATATTGTGCAGATATGATCGATAGAACGACAATTACTATACTTATTACTCTTGTTATTACCAATCTAACTCATATTATTAGCCATATTATGCTTATATGATCGCTAGAACGACAATTACTATACTTATTACTCTTATTATTACCAATCTAAATCATATTATTCGCCATATTATGCTTATATGATCGAAAGAACGACAATTACTGTACTTATTACTCTTATTAATATCAATCTAACTCATATTATTAGCCATATTATGCTTATATGATCGATGGAACGATAATTACTATACTTATTACTCTTATTATTATCAATCTATCTCATATTATTAGCCATATTATGCTTCCATGGTCGATAGAACGACAATTACTATACTTATTAATCATATTATTATTAATCTAACTCATATTAGTAACCATATTATGCTTATATGGTCGATAGAACGGCAATTACTATACTTATTACTCCTATTATTATCAATCTAACTCATATTATTAGCCATATTATGCTTCCATGATCGATAGAACGACAATTACTATACTTATTACTGTTATTATTATCAATCTAACTCATATTATTAGCCATATTATGCTTATATGATCGATAGAACGACAATTACTATACTTATTACACTCATTACTATTAATCTAACTCATATTATTGGCCATATTATGCTTATATGATCGATAGAACGGCAATAACTATACTTGTTACTCCTATTATTATCAATCTAACTCATATTATTAGCCATATTATGCTTCCATGATCGTTAGAACGACAATTACTATACTTATTAATCATATTATTATTAATCTAACTCATATTAGTAACCATATTATGCTTATATGGTCGATAGAACGGCAATTTCTATACTTATTACTGTTATTATTATCAATCTAACTCATATTATTAGCCATATTATGCTTCCATGATCGATAGAACGACAATTACTATACTTATTACTGTTATTATTATCAATCTAACTCATATTATTAGCCATATTATGCTTATATGATCGATAGAACGACAATTACTATACTTATTACACTCATTACTATTAATCTAACTCATATTATTGACCATATTGTGCAGATATGATCGATAGAACGACAATTACTATACATATTTCTCGTATTAATATCAATCTAACTCATATTATTAGCGATATTATGCTTATATGATCGATAGAACGACAATAACTATACTTATTACTCTTATTATTATCAATCTAATTCATATTATTAGCCAGATTATGCATATTTGATCCATAGAACGACAATTGCTATACCTATTACTCTTATTAATATCAATCTAACTCATATTATTCGCCATATTATGCTTATATGGTCGATAGAACGGCAATTACTGTATTTATTACTCTTATTATTATCAATCTAACTCATATTATTAGCCATATTATGCTTCCATGGTCGATAGAACGACAATTACTATACTTATTAATCATATTATTATTAATCTAACTCATATTAGTAACCATATTATGCTTCCATGATCGATAGAACGACAATTACTATACGTATTACTGTTATTATTCTCAATCTAACTCTTATTATTGGCCATATTATGCTTATATGATCGAGAGGACGACAATTAATATACTTATTACTCTTATTATTATCAATCTAAATCATATTATTCGCCATATTATGCGTATATGATCGATAGAACGACAATTACTATACTTATTACTCTTATTATTATCAATCTAATTCATATTATTAGCCATATTATGCTTATATGATCGATAGAACGACAATTACTATACTTATTACTCTTATTATTATCAAGCTAACTCATATTATTATCCTCATTATGCTTATATGATCGATAGAACGACAATTACTATACTTATTACTCTTATTATTATCAATCTAATTCATATTATTAGCCACATTATGCTTATACGATCGATAGAACGACAATTACTATACTTATTACTCTTATTATTATCAAGCTAACTCATATTATTATCCATATTATGCTTATATGATCGATAGAACGACCATTACTATACTTATTACTCTTATTATTACAAATCTAAATCATGTTATTCGCCATATTATGCTTATATGATCGATAGAACGACAATTACTGTACTTATTACTCTTACTATTATCAATCTAATTCATATTATTAGCCATATTATGCTTATATGATCGATAGAACGACAATTAATATACTTATTACTCTTATTACTATCAATCTAATTCATATTATTAGCCATATTATGCTTATATGATCGATAGAACGACAATTACTATACCTATTACTCTTATTAATATCAATCTAACTCATATTATTCGCCATATTATGCTTATATGGTCGATAGAACGGCAATTACTATATTTATTACTCTTATTATTATCAATCTAACTCATATTATTAGCCATATTATGCTTCCATGGTCGATAGAACGACAATTACTATACTTATTGGTCATATTATTATTAATCTAACTCATATTATTAGCCACATTATGCATATTTGATCCATAGAACGACAATTACTATACCTATTTCTCTTATTAATATCAATCTAACTCATATTATTAGCCATATTATGCTTATATGATCGATAGAACGACAATTACTATACTTATTACTCTTATTATTATCAATCTAAATCATATTATTCGCCATATTATGCTTATATGATCGATAGCACGACAATTACTATACTTATTACACTCATTACTATTAATCTAACTCATATTATTGGCCATATTATGCTTATATGATCGATAGAACGGCAATAACTATACTTGTTACTCCTATTATTATCAATCTAACTCATATTATTAGCCATATTATGCTTCCATGGTCGTTAGAACGACAATTACTATACTTATTAGTCATATTATTATTAATCTAACTCATATTAGTAACCATATTGTGCAGATATGATCGATAGAACGACAATTACTATACTTATTACTCTTATTATTACCAATCTAACTCATATTATTAGCCATATTATGCTTATATGATCGCTAGAACGACAATTACTATACTTATTACTCTTATTATTACCAATCTAAATCATATTATTCGCCATATTATGCTTATATGATCGAAAGAACGACAATTACTGTACTTATTACTCTTATTAATATCAATCTAACTCATATTATTAGCCATATTATGCTTATATGATCGATGGAACGATAATTACTATACTTATTACTCTTATTAATATCAATCTAACTCATATTATTAGCCATATTATGCTTATATGATCGATGGAACGATAATTACTATACTTATTACTCTTATTATTATCAATCTATCTCATATTATTAGCCATATTATGCTTCCATGGTCGATAGAACGACAATTACTATACTTATTAATCATATTATTATTAATCTAACTCATATTAGTAACCATATTATGCTTATATGGTCGATAGAACGGCAATTACTATACTTATTACTCCTATTATTATCAATCTAACTCATATTATTAGCCATATTATGCTTCCATGATCGATAGAACGACAATTACTATACTTATTACTGTTATCATTATCAATCTAACTCATATTATTAGCCATATTATGCTTATATGATCGATAGAACGACAATTACTATACTTATTACACTCATTACTATTAATCTAACTCATATTATTGGCCATATTATGCTTATATGATCGATAGAACGGCAATAACTATACTTGTTACTCCTATTATTATCAATCTAACTCATATTATTAGCCATATTATGCTTCCATGGTCGTTAGAACGACAATTACTATACTTATTAATCATATTATTATTAATCTAACTCATATTAGTAACCATATTATGCTTATATGGTCGATAGAACGGCAATTTCTATACTTATTACTGTTATTATTATCAATCTAACTCATATTATTAGCCATATTATGCTTCCATGATCGATAGAACGACAATTACTATACTTATTACTGTTATTATTATCAATCTAACTCATATTATTAGCCATATTATGCTTATATGATCGATAGAACGACAATTACTATACTTATTACACTCATAACTATTAATCTAACTCATATTATTGACCATATTGTGCAGATATGATCGATAGAACGACAATTACTAGACCTATTTCTCTTATTAATATCAATCTAACTCATATTATTAGCGATATTATGCTTATATGATCGATAGAACGACAATAACTATACTTATTACTCTTATTATTATCAATCTAATTCATATTATTAGCCAGATTATGCATATTTGATCCATAGAACGACAATTGCTATACCTATTACTCTTATTAATATCAATCTAACTCATATTATTCGCCATATTATGCTTATATGGTCGATAGAACGGCAATTACTGTATTTATTACTCTTATTATTATCAATCTAACTCATATTATTAGCCATATTATGCTTCCATGGTCGATAGAACGACAATTACTATACTTATTAATCATATTATTATTAATCTAACTCATATTAGTAACCATATTATGCTTCCATGATCGATAGAACGACAATTACTATACGTATTACTGTTATTATTCTCAATCTAACTCTTATTATTGGCCATATTATGCTTATATGATCGAGAGAACGACAATTAATATACTTATTACTCTTATTATTATCAATCTAAATCATATTATTCGCCATATTATGCTTATATGATCGATAGAACGACAATTACTATACTTATTACTCTTATTATTATCAATCTATCTCATATTATTAGCCATATTATGCTTCCATGGTCGATAGAACGACAATTACTATACTTATTAATCATATTATTATTAATCTAACTCATATTAGTAACCATATTATGCTTATATGGTCGATAGAACGGCAATTACTATACTTATTACTCCTATTATTATCAATCTAACTCATATTATTAGCCATATTATGCTTCCATGATCGATAGAACGACAATTACTATACTTATTACACTCATTACTATTAATCTAACTCATATTATTAGCCATATTATGCTTATATGATCGATAGAACGACAATTACTATACTTATTACACTCATTACTATTAATCTAACTCATATTATTGGCCATATTATGCTTATATGATCGATAGAACGGCAATAACTATACTTGTTACTCCTATTATTATCAATCTAACTCATATTATTAGCCATATTATGCTTCCATGGTCGTTAGAAACGACAATTACTATACTTATTAATCATATTATTATTAATCTAACTCATATTAGTAACCATATTATGCTTATATGGTCGATAGAACGGCAATTTCTATACTTATTACTGTTATTATTATCAATCTAACTCATATTATTAGCCATATTATGCTTCCATGATCGATAGAACGACAATTACTATACTTATTACTGTTATTATTATCAATCTAACTCATATTATTAGCCATATTATGCTTATATGATCGATAGAACGACAATTACTATACTTATTACTCTTATTATTATCAAGCTAACTCACATTATTATCCATATTATGCTTATATGATCGATAGAACGACAATTACTATACTTATTACTCTTATTATTATCAATCTAATTCATATTATTAGCCACATTATGCTTATACGATCGATAGAACGACAATTACTATACTTATTACTCTTATTATTATCAAGCTAACTCATATTATTATCCATATTATGCTTATATGATCGATAGAACGACCATTACTATACTTATTACTCTTATTATTACCAATCTAAATCATATTATTCGCCATATTATGCTTATATGATCGATAGAACGACAATTACTATACTTATTACTCTTATTATTATCAATCTAATTCATATTATTAGCCAGATTATGCATATTTGATCCATAGAACGACAATTGCTATACCTATTACTCTTATTAATATCAATCTAACTCATATTATTCGCCATATTATGCTTATATGGTCGATAGAACGGCAATTACTGTATTTATTACTCTTATTATTATCAATCTAACTCATATTATTAGCCATATTATGCTTCCATGGTCGATAGAACGACAATTACTATACTTATTAATCATATTATTATTAATCTAACTCATATTAGTAACCATATTATGCTTCCATGATCGATAGAACGATAATTACTATACGTATTACTGTTATTATTCTCAATCTAACTCTTATTATTGGCCATATTATGCTTATATGATCGAGAGGACGACAATTAATATACTTATTACTCTTATTATTATCAATCTAAATCATATTATTCGCCATATTATGCGTATATGATCGATAGAACGACAATTACTATACTTATTACTCTTATTATTATCAATCTAATTCATATTATTAGCCATATTATGCTTATATGATCGATAGAACGACAATTACTATACTTATTACTCTTATTATTATCAAGCTAACTCATATTATTATCCATATTATGCTTATATGATCGATAGAACGACAATTACTATACTTATTACTCTTATTATTATCAATCTAATTCATATTATTAGCCACATTATGCTTATACGATCGATAGAACGACAATTACTATACTTATTACTCTTATTATTATCAAGCTAACTCATATTATTATCCATATTATGCTTATATGATCGATAGAACGACAATTACTATACCTATTTCTCTTATTAATATCAATCTAACTCATATTATTAGCCATATTATGCTTATATGATCGATGGAACGATAATTACTATACTTATTACTCTTATTAATATCAATCTAACTCATATTATTAGCCATATTATGCTTATATGATCGATGGAACGATAATTACTATACTTATTACTCTTATTATTATCAATCTATCTCATATTATTAGCCATATTATGCTTCCATGGTCGATAGAACGACAATTACTATACTTATTAATCATATTATTATTAATCTAACTCATATTAGTAACCATATTATGCTTATATGGTCGATAGAACGGCAATTACTATACTTATTACTCCTATTATTATCAATCTAACTCATATTATTAGCCATATTATGCTTCCATGATCGATAGAACGACAATTACTATACTTATTACTGTTATCATTATCAATCTAACTCATATTATTAGCCATATTATGCTTATATGATCGATAGAACGACAATTACTATACTTATTACACTCATTACTATTAATCTAACTCATATTATTGGCCATATTATGCTTATATGATCGATAGAACGGCAATAACTATACTTGTTACTCCTATTATTATCAATCTAACTCATATTATTAGCCATATTATGCTTCCATGGTCGTTAGAACGACAATTACTATACTTATTAATCATATTATTATTAATCTAACTCATATTAGTAACCATATTATGCTTATATGGTCGATAGAACGGCAATTTCTATACTTATTACTGTTATTATTATCAATCTAACTCATATTATTAGCCATATTATGCCTCCATGATCGATAGAACGACAATTACTATACTTATTACTGTTATTATTATCAATCTAACTCATATTATTAGCCATATTATGCTTATATGATCGATAGAACGACAATTACTATACTTATTACACTCATAACTATTAATCTAACTCATATTATTGACCATATTGTGCAGATATGATCGATAGAACGACAATTACTAGACCTATTTCTCTTATTAATATCAATCTAACTCATATTATTAGCGATATTATGCTTATATGATCGATAGAACGACAATAACTATACTTATTACTCTTATTATTATCAATCTAATTCATATTATTAGCCAGATTATGCATATTTGATCCATAGAACGACAATTGCTATACCTATTACTCTTATTAATATCAATCTAACTCATATTATTCGCCATATTATGCTTATATGGTCGATAGAACGGCAATTACTGTATTTATTACTCTTATCATTATCAATCTAACTCATATTATTAGTCATATTATGCTTCCATGGTCGATAGAACGACAATTACTATACTTATTAATCATATTATTATTAATCTAACTCATATTAGTAACCATATTATGCTTCCATGATCGATAGAACGACAATTACTATACGTATTACTGTTATTATTCTCAATCTAACTCTTATTATTGGCCATATTATGCTTATATGATCGAGAGAACGACAATTAATATACTTATTACTCTTATTATTATCAATCTAAATCATATTATTCGCCATATTATGCTTATATGATCGATAGAACGACAATTACTATACTTATTACTCTTATTATTATCAATCTATCTCATATTATTAGCCATATTATGCTTCCATGGTCGATAGAACGACAATTACTATACTTATTAATCATATTATTATTAATCTAACTCATATTAGTAACCATATTATGCTTATATGGTCGATAGAACGGCAATTACTATACTTATTACTCCTATTATTATCAATCTAACTCATATTATTAGCCATATTATGCTTCCATGATCGATAGAACGACAATTACTATACCTATTACTGTTATTATTATCAATCTAACTCATATTATTAGCCATATTATGCTTATATGATCGATAGAACGACAATTACTATACTTATTACAGTCATTACTATTAATCTAACTCATATTATTGGCCATATTATGCTTATATGATCGATAGAACGGCAATAACTATACTTGTTACTCCTATTATTATCAATCTAACTCATATTATTAGCCATATTATGCTTCCATGGTCGTTAGAACGACAATTACTATACTTATTAATCATATTATTATTAATCTAACTCATATTAGTAACCATATTATGCTTATATGGTCGATAGAACGGCAATTTCTATACTTATTACTGTTATTATTATCAATCTAACTCATATTATTAGCCATATTATGCTTCCATGATCGATAGAACGACAATTACTATACTTATTACTGTTATTATTATCAATCTAACTCATATTATTAGCCATATTATGCTTATATGATCGATAGAACGACAATTACTATACTTATTACTCTTATTATTATCAAGCTAACTCACATTATTATCCATATTATGCTTATATGATCGATAGAACGACAATTACTATACTTATTACTCTTATTATTATCAATCTAATTCATATTATTAGCCACATTATGCTTATACGATCGATAGAACGACAATTACTATACTTATTACTCTTATTATTATCAAGCTAACTCATATTATTATCCATATTATGCTTATATGATCGATAGAACGACCATTACTATACTTATTACTCTTATTATTACCAATCTAAATCATATTATTCGCCATATTATGCTTATATGATCGATAGAACGACAATTACTATACTTATTACTCTTATTATTATCAATCTAATTCATATTATTAGCCATATTATGCTTATATGATCGATAGAACGACAATTACTATACTTATTACTCTTATTATTATCAAGCTAACTCATATTATTATCCATATTATGCTTATATGACCGATAGAACGACAATTACTATACGTATTACTCTTATTATTATCAATCTAATTCATATTATTAGCCATATTATGCTTATATGATCGATAGAACGACAATTACTATACTTATTACTCTTATTATTATCAAGCTAACTCATATTATTATCCATATTATGCTTATATGATCGATAGAACGACCATTACTATACTTATTACTCTTATTATTACAAATCTAAATCATGTTATTCGCCATATTATGCTTATATGATCGATAGAACGACAATTACTGTACTTATTACTCTTACTATTATCAATCTAATTCATATTATTAGCCATATTATGCTTATATGATCGATAGAACGACAATTAATATACTTATTACTCTTATTACTATCAATCTAATTCATATTATTAGCCATATTATGCTTATATGATCGATAGAACGACAATTACTATACCTATTACTCTTATTAATATCAATCTAACTCATATTATTCGCCATATTATGCTTATATTGTCGATAGAACGGCAATTACTATATTTATTACTCTTATTATTATCAATCTAACTCATATTATTAGCCATATTATGCTTCCATGGTCGATAGAACGACAATTACTATACTTATTAGTCATATTGTTATTAATCTAACTCATATTAGTAACCATATTATGCAGATATGATCGATAGAACGACAATTACTATACCTATTTCTCTTATTAATATCAATCTAACTCATATTATTAGCCATATTATGCTTATATGATCGATAGAACGACAATTACTATATTTATTACTCTTATTATTATCAATGTAACTCATATTATTAGCCATATTATGCTTCCATGGTCGATAGAACGACAATTACTATACTTATTAATCATATTATTATTAATCTAACTCATATTAGTAACCATATTATGCAGATATGATCGATAGAACGACAATTTCTATACCTATTACTCTTATTAATACAATCTAACTCATATTATTAGCCATATTATGATTATATGATCGATGGAACGACAATTACTATACTTATTACTCTTATTATTATCAATCTATCTCATATTATTCGCCATATTATGCTTCCATGGTCGATAGAACGACAATTACTATACTTATTAATCATATTATTATTAATCTAACTCATATTAGTAACCATATTATGCTTATATGGTCGATAGAACGGCAATTACTATACTTATTACTCTTATTATTATCAATCTAACTCATATTATTAGCCATATTATGCTTATATGATCGATAGAACGACAATTACTATACTTATTACACTCATTACTATTAATCTAACTCATATTATTGACCATATTGTGCAGATATGATCGATAGAACGACAATTACTATACATATTACTCTTATTATTATCAATCTAAATCATATTATTCGCCATATTATGCTTATATGATCGATAGAACGGCAATTACTATACTTATTACTTTTATTATTATCAATCTAATTCATATTATTATCCATATTATGCTTATATGATCGATAGAACGACAATTAATATACTTATTACTCTTATTATTACCAATCTAACTCATATTATTAGCCATATTATGCTTATATGATCGCTAGAACGACAATTACTATACTTATTACTCTTATTATTACCAATCTAAATCATATTATTCGCCATATTATGCTTATACGATCGAAAGAACGCCAATTACTGTACTTATTACTCTTATTAATATCAATCTAACTCATATTATTAGCCATATTATGCTTATATGATCGATGGAACGATAATTACTATACTTATTACTCTTATTATTATCAATCTATCTCATATTATTAGCCATATTATGCTTCCATGGTCGATAGAACGACAATTACTATACTTATTAATCATATTATTATTAATCTAACTCATATTAGTAACCATATTATGCTTATATGGTCGATAGAACGGCAATTACTATACTTATTACTCCTATTATTATCAATCTAACTCATATTATTAGCCATATTATGCTTCCATGATCGATAGAACGACAATTACTATACTTATTACTGTTATTATTATCAATCTAACTCATATTATTAGCCATATTATGCTTATATGATCGATAGAACGACAATTACTATACTTATTACACTCATTACTATTAATCTAACTCATATTATTGGCCATATTATGCTTATATGATCGATAGAACGGCAATAACTATACTTGTTACTCCTATTATTATCAATCTAACTCATATTATTAGCCATATTATGCTTATATGATCGATAGAACGACAATTACTATACTTATTACTCTTATTATTATCAATCTAATTCATATTATTAGCCATATTATGCATATTTGATCCATAGAACGACAATTGCTATACCTATTACTCTTATTATATCAATCTATCTAACTCATATTATTCGCCATATTATGCTTATATGGTCGATAGAACGGCAATTACTATACTTATTACTCTTATTATTATCAAGCTAACTCATATTATTATCCATATTATGCTTATATGATCGATAGAACGACCATTACTATACTTATTACTCTTATTATTACCAATCTAAATCATATTATTCGCCATATTATGCTTATATGATCGATAGAACGACAATTACTATACTTATTACTCTTATTATTATCAATCTAATTCATATTATTAGCCAGATTATGCATATTTGATCCATAGAACGACAATTGCTATACCTATTACTCTTATTAATATCAATCTAACTCATATTATTCGCCATATTATGCTTATATGGTCGATAGAACGGCAATTACTGTAATTACTCTTATTATTATCAATCTAACTCATATTATTAGCCATATTATGCTTCCATGGTCGATAGAACGACAATTACTATACTTATTAATCATATTATTATTAATCTAACTCATATTAGTAACCATATTATGCTTCCATGATCGATAGAACGATAATTACTATACGTATTACTGTTATTATTCTCAATCTAACTCTTATTATTGGCCATATTATGCTTATATGATCGAGAGGACGACAATTAATATACTTATTACTCTTATTATTATCAATCTAAATCATATTATTCGCCATATTATGCGTATATGATCGATAGAACGACAATTACTATACTTATTACTCTTATTATTATCAATCTAATTCATATTATTAGCCATATTATGCTTATATGATCGATAGAACGACAATTACTATACTTATTACTCTTATTATTATCAAGCTAACTCATATTATTATCCATATTATGCTTATATGATCGATAGAACGACAATTACTATACTTATTACTCTTATTATTATCAATCTAATTCATATTATTAGCCACATATGCTTATACGATCGATAGAACGACAATTACTATACTTATTACTCTTATTATTATCAAGCTAACTCATATTATTATCCATATTATGCTTATATGATCGATAGAACGACCATTACTATACTTATTACTCTTATTATTACAAATCTAAATCATGTTATTCGCCATATTATGCTTATATGATCGATAGAACGACAATTACTTGTACTTATTACTCTTACTATTATCAATCTAATTCATATTATTAGCCATATTATGCTTATATGATCGATAGAACGACAATTAATATACTTATTACTCTTATTACTATCAATCTAATTCATATTATTAGCCATATTATGCTTATATGATCGATAGAACGACAATTACTATACCTATTTCTCTTATTAATATCAATCTAACTCATATTATTAGCCATATTATGCTTATATGATCGATGGAACGATAATTACTATACTTATTACTCTTATTAATATCAATCTAACTCATATTATTAGCCATATTATGCTTATATGATCGATGGAACGATAATTACTATACTTATTACTCTTATTATTATCAATCTATCTCATATTATTAGCCATATTATGCTTCCATGGTCGATAGAACGACAATTACTATACTTATTAATCATATTATTATTAATCTAACTCATATTAGTAACCATATTATGCTTATATGGTCGATAGAACGGCAATTACTATACTTATTACTCCTATTATTATCAATCTAACTCATATTATTAGCCATATTATGCTTCCATGATCGATAGAACGACAATTACTATACTTATTACTGTTATCATTATCAATCTAACTCATATTATTAGCCATATTATGCTTATATGATCGATAGAACGACAATTACTATACTTATTACACTCATTACTATTAATCTAACTCATATTATTGGCCATATTATGCTTATATGATCGATAGAACGGCAATAACTATACTTGTTACTCCTATTATTATCAATCTAACTCATATTATTAGCCATATTATGCTTCCATGGTCGTTAGAACGACAATTACTATACTTATTAATCATATTATTATTAATCTAACTCATATTAGTAACCATATTATGCTTATATGGTCGATAGAACGGCAATTTCTATACTTATTACTGTTATTATTATCAATCTAACTCATATTATTAGCCATATTATGCCTCCATGATCGATAGAACGACAATTACTATACTTATTACTGTTATTATTATCAATCTAACTCATATTATTAGCCATATTATGCTTATATGATCGATAGAACGACAATTACTATACTTATTACACTCATAACTATTAATCTAACTCATATTATTGACCATATTGTGCAGATATGATCGATAGAACGACAATTACTAGACCTATTTCTCTTATTAATATCAATCTAACTCATATTATTAGCGATATTATGCTTATATGATCGATAGAACGACAATAACTATACTTATTACTCTTATTATTATCAATCTAATTCATATTATTAGCCAGATTATGCATATTTGATCCATAGAACGACAATTGCTATACCTATTACTCTTATTAATATCAATCTAACTCATATTATTCGCCATATTATGCTTATATGGTCGATAGAACGGCAATTACTGTATTTATTACTCTTATCATTATCAATCTAACTCATATTATTAGCCATATTATGCTTCCATGGTCGATAGAACGACAATTACTATACTTATTAATCATATTATTATTAATCTAACTCATATTAGTAACCATATTATGCTTCCATGATCGATAGAACGACAATTACTATACGTATTACTGTTATTATTCTCAATCTAACTCTTATTATTGGCCATATTATGCTTATATGATCGAGAGAACGACAATTAATATACTTATTACTCTTATTATTATCAATCTAAATCATATTATTCGCCATATTATGCTTATATGATCGATAGAACGACAATTACTATACTTATTACTCTTATTATTATCAATCTATCTCATATTATTAGCCATATTATGCTTCCATGGTCGATAGAACGACAATTACTATACTTATTAATCATATTATTATTAATCTAACTCATATTAGTAACCATATTATGCTTATATGGTCGATAGAACGGCAATTACTATACTTATTACTCCTATTATTATCAATCTAACTCATATTATTAGCCATATTATGCTTCCATGATCGATAGAACGACAATTACTATACTTATTACTGTTATTATTATCAATCTAACTCATATTATTAGCCATATTATGCTTATATGATCGATAGAACGACAATTACTATACTTATTACAGTCATTACTATTAATCTAACTCATATTATTGGCCATATTATGCTTATATGATCGATAGAACGGCAATAACTATACTTGTTACTCCTATTATTATCAATCTAACTCATATTATTAGCCATATTATGCTTCCATGGTCGTTAGAACGACAATTACTATACTTATTAATCATATTATTATTAATCTAACTCATATTAGTAACCATATTATGCTTATATGGTCGATAGAACGGCAATTTCTATACTTATTACTGTTATTATTATCAATCTAACTCATATTATTAGCCATATTATGCTTCCATGATCGATAGAACGACAATTACTATACTTATTACTGTTATTATTATCAATCTAACTCATATTATTAGCCATATTATGCTTATATGATCGATAGAACGACAATTACTATACTTATTACTCTTATTATTATCAAGCTAACTCACATTATTATCCATATTATGCTTATATGATCGATAGAACGACAATTACTATACTTATTACTCTTATTATTATCAATCTAATTCATATTATTAGCCACATTATGCTTATACGATCGATAGAACGACAATTACTATACTTATTACTCTTATTATTATCAAGCTAACTCATATTATTATCCATATTATGCTTATATGATCGATAGAACGACCATTACTATACTTATTACTCTTATTATTACCAATCTAAATCATATTATTCGCCATATTATGCTTATATGATCGATAGAACGACAATTACTATACTTATTACTCTTATTATTATCAATCTAATTCATATTATTAGCCATATTATGCTTATATGATCGATAGAACGACAATTACTATACTTATTACTCTTATTATTATCAAGCTAACTCATATTATTATCCATATTATGCTTATATGACCGATAGAACGACAATTACTATACGTATTACTCTTATTATTATCAATCTAATTCATATTATTAGCCATATTATGCTTATATGATCGATAGAACGACAATTACTATACTTATTACTCTTATTATTATCAAGCTAACTCATATTATTATCCATATTATGCTTATATGATCGATAGAACGACCATTACTATACTTATTACTCTTATTATTACAAATCTAAATCATGTTATTCGCCATATTATGCTTATATGATCGATAGAACGACAATTACTGTACTTATTACTCTTACTATTATCAATCTAATTCATATTATTAGCCATATTATGCTTATATGATCGATAGAACGACAATTAATATACTTATTACTCTTATTACTATCAATCTAATTCATATTATTAGCCATATTATGCTTATATGATCGATAGAACGACAATTACTATACCTATTACTCTTATTAATATCAATCTAACTCATATTATTCGCCATATTATGCTTATATTGTCGATAGAACGGCAATTACTATATTTATTACTCTTATTATTATCAATCTAACTCATATTATTAGCCATATTATGCTTCCATGGTCGATAGAACGACAATTACTATACTTATTAGTCATATTGTTATTAATCTAACTCATATTAGTAACCATATTATGCAGATATGATCGATAGAACGACAATTACTATACCTATTTCTCTTATTAATATCAATCTAACTCATATTATTAGCCATATTATGCTTATATGATCGATAGAACGACAATTTCTATACCTATTACTCTTATTAATACAATCTAACTCATATTATTAGCCATATTATGATTATATGATCGATGGAACGACAATTACTATACTTATTACTCTTATTATTATCAATCTATCTCATATTATTCGCCATATTATGCTTCCATGGTCGATAGAACGACAATTACTATACTTATTAATCATATTATTATTAATCTAACTCATATTAGTAACCATATTATGCTTATATGGTCGATAGAACGGCAATTACTATACTTATTACTCTTATTATTATCAATCTAACTCATATTATTAGCCATATTATGCTTATATGATCGATAGAACGACAATTACTATACTTATTACACTCATTACTATTAATCTAACTCATATTATTGACCATATTGTGCAGATATGATCGATAGAACGACAATTACTATACATATTACTCTTATTATTATCAATCTAAATCATATTATTCGCCATATTATGCTTATATGATCGATAGAACGGCAATTACTATACTTATTACTTTTATTATTATCAATCTAATTCATATTATTAGGCATATTATGCTTATATGATCGATAGAACGACAATTACTATACTTATTACTCTTATTATTATCAAGCTAACTCATATTATTATCCATATTATGCTTATATGATCGATAGAACGACAATTAATATACTTATTACTCTTATTATTACCAATCTAACTCATATTATTAGCCATATTATGCTTATATGATCGCTAGAACGACAATTACTATACTTATTACTCTTATTATTACCAATCTAAATCATATTATTCGCCATATTATGCTTATACGATCGAAAGAACGCCAATTACTGTACTTATTACTCTTATTAATATCAATCTAACTCACATTATTAGCCATATTATGCTTATATGATCGATGGAACGATAATTACTATACTTATTACTCTTATTATTATCAATCTATCTCATATTATTAGCCATATTATGCTTCCATGGTCGATAGAACGACAATTACTATACTTATTAATCATATTATTATTAATCTAACTCATATTAGTAACCATATTATGCTTATATGGTCGATAGAACGGCAATTACTATACTTATTACTCCTATTATTATCAATCTAACTCATATTATTAGCCATATTATGCTTCCATGATCGATAGAACGACAATTACTATACTTATTACTGTTATTATTATCAATCTAACTCATATTATTAGCCATATTATGCTTATATGATCGATAGAACGACAATTACTATACTTATTACACTCATTACTATTAATCTAACTCATATTATTGGCCATATTATGCTTATATGATCGATAGAACGGCAATAACTATACTTGTTACTCCTATTATTATCAATCTAACTCATATTATTAGCCATATTATGCTTATATGATCGATAGAACGACAATTACTATACTTATTACTCTTATTATTATCAAGCTAACTCATATTATTATCCATTTTATGCTTATATGATCGATAGAACGACCATTACTATACTTATTACTCTTATTATTACAAATCTAAATCATGTTATTCGCCATATTATGCTTATATGATCGATAGAACGACAATTACTGTACTTATTACTCTTACTATTATCAATCTAATTCATATTATTAGCCATATTATGCTTATATGATCGATAGAACGACAATTAATATACTTATTACTCTTATTACTATCAATCTAATTCATATTATTAGCCATATTATGCTTATATGATCGATAGAACGACAATTACTATACCTATTACTCTTATTAATATCAATCTAACTCATATTATTCGCCATATTATGCTTATATGGTCGATAGAACGGCAATTACTATATTTATTACTCTTATTATTATCAATCTAACTCATATTATTAGCCATATTATGCTTCCATGGTCGATAGAACGACAATTACTATACTTATTAGTCATATTGTTATTAATCTAACTCATATTAGTAACCATATTATGCAGATATGATCGATAGAACGACAATTACTATACCTATTTCTCTTATTAATATCAATCTAACTCATATTATTAGCCATATTATGCTTATATGATCGATAGAACGACAATTACTATATTTATTACACTCATTACTATTAATCTAACTCATATTATTGACCATATTGTGCAGATATGATCGATAGAACGACAATTACTATACATATTACTCTTATTATTATCAATCTAAATCATATTATTCGCCATATTATGCTTATATGATCGATAGAACGGCAATTACTATACTTATTACTCTTATTATTACCAATCTAAATCATATTATTCGCCATATTATGCTTATATGATCGAAAGAACGACAATTACTGTACTTATTACTCTTATTAATATCAATCTAACTCATATTATTAGCCATATTATGCTTATATGATCGATGGAACGATAATTACTATACTTATTACTCTTATTATTATCAATCTATCTCATATTATTAGCCATATTATGCTTCCATGGTCGATAGAACGACAATTACTATACTTATTACTCCTATTATTATCAATCTAACTCATATTATTAGCCATATTATGCTTCCATGATCGATAGAACGACAATTACTATACTTATTACTGTTATTATTATCAATCTAACTCATATTATTAGCCATATTATGCTTATATGATCGATAGAACGACAATTACTATACTTATTACACTCATTACTATTAATCTAACTCATATTATTGGCCATATTATGCTTATATGATCGATAGAACGGCAATAACTATACTTGTTACTCCTATTATTATCAATCTAACTCATATTATTAGCCATATTATGCTTCCATGATGGTTAGAACGACAATTACTATACTTATTAATCATATTATTATTAATCTAACTCATATTAGTAACCATATTATGCTTATATGGTCGATAGAACGGCAATTTCTATACTTATTACTGTTATTATTATCAATCTAACTCATATTATTAGCCATATTATGCTTCCATGATCGATAGAACGACAATTACTATACTTATTACTGTTATTATTATCAATCTAACTCATATTATTAGCCATATTATGCTTATATGATCGATAGAACGACAATTACTATACTTATTACACTCATTACTATTAATCTAACTCATATTATTGACCATATTGTGCAGATATGATCGATAGAACGACAATTACTATACCTATTTTTCTTATTAATATCAATCTAACTCATATTATTAGCGATATTATGCTTATATGATCGATAGAACGACAATAACTATACTTATTACTCTTATTATTATCAATCTAATTCATATTATTAGCCAGATTATGCATATTTGATCCATAGAACGACAATTGCTATACCTATTACTCTTATTAATATCAATCTAACTCATATTATTCGCCATATTATGCTTATATGGTCGATAGAACGGCAATTACTGTATTTATTACTCTTATTATTATCAATCTAACTCATATTATTAGCCATATTATGCTTCCATGGTCGATAGAACGACAATTACTATACTTATTAATCATATTATTATTAATCTAACTCATATTAGTAACCATATTATGCTTCCATGATCGATAGAACGACAATTACTATACGTATTACTGTTATTATTCTCAATCTAACTCTTATTATTGGCCATATTATGCTTATATGATCGAGAGGACGACAATTAATATACTTATTACTCTTATTATTATCAATCTAAATCATATTATTCGCCATATTATGCTTATATGATCGATAGAACGACAATTACAATACTTATTACTCTTATTATTATCAATCTAATTCATATTATTAGCCATATTATGCTTATATGATCGATAGAACGACAATTACTATACTTATTACTCTTATTATTATCAAGCTAACTCATATTATTATCCATATTATGCTTATATGATCGATAGAACGACAATTACTATACTTATTACTCTTATTATTATCAATCTAATTCATATTATTAGCCACATAATGCTTATACGATCGATAGAACGACAATTACTATACTTATTACTCTTATTATTATCAAGCTAACTCATATTATTATCCATATTATGCTTATATGATCGATAGAACGACCATTACTATACTTATTACTCTTATTATTACAAATCTAAATCATGTTATTCGCCATATTATGCTTATATGATCGATAGAACGACAATTACTGTACTTATTACTCTTACTATTATCAATCTAATTCATATTATTAGCCATATTATGCTTATATGATCGATAGAACGACAATTAATATACTTATTACTCTTATTACTATCAATCTAATTCATATTATTAGCCATATTATGCTTATATGATCGATAGAACGACAATTACTATACCTATTACTCTTATTAATATCAATCTAACTCATATTATTCGCCATATTATGCTTATATGGTCGATAGAACGGCAATTACTATATTTATTACTCTTATTATTATCAATCTAACTCATATTATTAGCCATATTATGCTTCCATGGTCGATAGAACGACAATTACTATACTTATTGGTCATATTATTATTAATCTAACTCATATTATTAGCCACATTATGCATATTTGATCCATAGAACGACAATTACTATACCTATTTCTCTTATTAATATCAATCTAACTCATATTATTAGCCATATTATGCTTATATGATCGATAGAACGACAATTACTATACTTATTACTCTTATTATTATCAATCTAAATCATATTATTCGCCATATTATGCTTATATGATCGATAGCACGACAATTACTATACTTATTACACTCATTACTATTAATCTAACTCATATTATTGGCCATATTATGCTTATATGATCGATAGAACGGCAATAACTATACTTGTTACTCCTATTATTATCAATCTAACTCATATTATTAGCCATATTATGCTTCCATGGTCGTTAGAACGACAATTACTATACTTATTAGTCATATTATTATTAATCTAACTCATATTAGTAACCATATTATGCTTATATGGTCGATAGAACGGCAATTTCTATACTTATTACTCTGATTATTATCAATCTAAATCATATTATTCGCCATATTATGCTTATATGATCGATAGAACGACAATTACTATACTTATTACACTCATTACTATTAATCTATCTCATATTATTAACCATATTGTGCAGATATGATCGATAGAACGACAATTACTATACTTATTACTCTTATTATTACCAATCTAACTCATATTATTAGCCATATTATGCTTATATGATCGCTAGAACGACAATTACTATACTTATTACTCTTATTATTACCAATCTAAATCATATTATTCGCCATATTATGCTTATATGATCGAAAGAACGACAATTACTGTACTTATTACTCTTATTAATATCAATCTAACTCATATTATTAGCCATATTATGCTTATATGATCGATGGAACGATAATTACTATACTTATTACTCTTATTAATATCAATCTAACTCATATTATTAGCCATATTATGCTTATATGATCGATGGAACGATAATTACTATACTTATTACTCTTATTATTATCAATCTATCTCATATTATTAGCCATATTATGCTTCCATGGTCGATAGAACGACAATTACTATACTTATTAATCATATTATTATTAATCTAACTCATATTAGTAACCATATTATGCTTATATGGTCGATAGAACGGCAATTTCTATACTTATTACTGTTATTATTATCAATCTAACTCATATTATTAGCCATATTATGCTTCCATGGTCGTTAGAACGACAATTACTATACTTATTAATCATATTATTATTAATCTAACTCATATTAGTAACCATATTATGCTTCCATGATCGATAGAACGACAATTACTATACGTATTACTGTTATTATTCTCAATCTAACTCTTATTATTGGCCATATTATGCTTATATGATCGAGAGAACGACAATTAATATACTTATTACTCTTATTATTATCAATCTAAATCATATTATTCGCCATATTATGCTTATATGATCGATAGAACGACAATTACTATACTTATTACTCTTATTATTATCAATCTATCTCATATTATTAGCCATATTATGCTTCCATGGTCGATAGAACGACAATTACTATACTTATTAATCATATTATTATTAATCTAACTCATATTAGTAACCATATTATGCTTATATGGTCGATAGAACGGCAATTACTATACTTATTACTCCTATTATTATCAATCTAACTCATATTATTAGCCATATTATGCTTCCATGATCGATAGAACGACAATTACTATACCTATTACTGTTATTATTATCAATCTAACTCATATTATTAGCCATATTATGCTTATATGATCGATAGAACGACAATTACTATACTTATTACAGTCATTACTATTAATCTAACTCATATTATTGGCCATATTATGCTTATATGATCGATAGAACGGCAATAACTATACTTGTTACTCCTATTATTATCAATCTAACTCATATTATTAGCCATATTATGCTTCCATGGTCGTTAGAACGACAATTACTATACTTATTAATCATATTATTATTAATCTAACTCATATTAGTAACCATATTATGCTTATATGGTCGATAGAACGGCAATTTCTATACTTATTACTGTTATTATTATCAATCTAACTCATATTATTAGCCATATTATGCTTCCATGATCGATAGAACGACAATTACTATACTTATTACTGTTATTATTATCAATCTAACTCATATTATTAGCCATATTATGCTTATATGATCGATAGAACGACAATTACTATACTTATTACTCTTATTATTATCAAGCTAACTCACATTATTATCCATATTATGCTTATATGATCGATAGAACGACAATTACTATACTTATTACTCTTATTATTATCAATCTAATTCATATTATTAGCCACATTATGCTTATACGATCGATAGAACGACAATTACTATACTTATTACTCTTATTATTATCAAGCTAACTCATATTATTATCCATATTATGCTTATATGATCGATAGAACGACCATTACTATACTTATTACTCTTATTATTACCAATCTAAATCATATTATTCGCCATATTATGCTTATATGATCGATAGAACGACAATTACTATACTTATTACTCTTATTATTATCAATCTAATTCATATTATTAGCCATATTATGCTTATATGATCGATAGAACGACAATTACTATACTTATTACTCTTATTATTATCAAGCTAACTCATATTATTATCCATATTATGCTTATATGACCGATAGAACGACAATTACTATACGTATTACTCTTATTATTATCAATCTAATTCATATTATTAGCCATATTATGCTTATATGATCGATAGAACGACAATTACTATACTTATTACTCTTATTATTATCAAGCTAACTCATATTATTATCCATATTATGCTTATATGATCGATAGAACGACCATTACTATACTTATTACTCTTATTATTACAAATCTAAATCATGTTATTCGCCATATTATGCTTATATGATCGATAGAACGACAATTACTGTACTTATTACTCTTACTATTATCAATCTAATTCATATTATTAGCCATATTATGCTTATATGATCGATAGAACGACAATTAATATACTTATTACTCTTATTACTATCAATCTAATTCATATTATTAGCCATATTATGCTTATATGATCGATAGAACGACAATTACTATACCTATTACTCTTATTAATATCAATCTAACTCATATTATTCGCCATATTATGCTTATATTGTCGATAGAACGGCAATTACTATATTTATTACTCTTATTATTATCAATCTAACTCATATTATTAGCCATATTATGCTTCCATGGTCGATAGAACGACAATTACTATACTTATTAGTCATATTGTTATTAATCTAACTCATATTAGTAACCATATTATGCAGATATGATCGATAGAACGACAATTACTATACCTATTTCTCTTATTAATATCAATCTAACTCATATTATTAGCCATATTATGCTTATATGATCGATAGAACGACAATTACTATATTTATTACTCTTATTATTATCAATGTAACTCATATTATTAGCCATATTATGCTTCCATGGTCGATAGAACGACAATTACTATACTTATTAATCATATTATTATTAATCTAACTCATATTAGTAACCATATTATGCAGATATGATCGATAGAACGACAATTTCTATACCTATTACTCTTATTAATACAATCTAACTCATATTATTAGCCATATTATGATTATATGATCGATGGAACGACAATTACTATACTTATTACTCTTATTATTATCAATCTATCTCATATTATTCGCCATATTATGCTTCCATGGTCGATAGAACGACAATTACTATACTTATTAATCATATTATTATTAATCTAACTCATATTAGTAACCATATTATGCTTATATGGTCGATAGAACGGCAATTACTATACTTATTACTCTTATTATTATCAATCTAACTCATATTATTAGCCATATTATGCTTATATGATCGATAGAACGACAATTACTATACTTATTACACTCATTACTATTAATCTAACTCATATTATTGACCATATTGTGCAGATATGATCGATAGAACGACAATTACTATACATATTACTCTTATTATTATCAATCTAAATCATATTATTCGCCATATTATGCTTATATGATCGATAGAACGGCAATTACTATACTTATTACTTTTATTATTATCAATCTAATTCATATTATTATCCATATTATGCTTATATGATCGATAGAACGACAATTAATATACTTATTACTCTTATTATTACCAATCTAACTCATATTATTAGCCATATTATGCTTATATGATCGCTAGAACGACAATTACTATACTTATTACTCTTATTATTACCAATCTAAATCATATTATTCGCCATATTATGCTTATACGATCGAAAGAACGCCAATTACTGTACTTATTACTCTTATTAATATCAATCTAACTCATATTATTAGCCATATTATGCTTATATGATCGATGGAACGATAATTACTATACTTATTACTCTTATTATTATCAATCTATCTCATATTATTAGCCATATTATGCTTCCATGGTCGATAGAACGACAATTACTATACTTATTAATCATATTATTATTAATCTAACTCATATTAGTAACCATATTATGCTTATATGGTCGATAGAACGGCAATTACTATACTTATTACTCCTATTATTATCAATCTAACTCATATTATTAGCCATATTATGCTTCCATGATCGATAGAACGACAATTACTATACTTATTACTGTTATTATTATCAATCTAACTCATATTATTAGCCATATTATGCTTATATGATCGATAGAACGACAATTACTATACTTATTACACTCATTACTATTAATCTAACTCATATTATTGGCCATATTATGCTTATATGATCGATAGAACGGCAATAACTATACTTGTTACTCCTATTATTATCAATCTAACTCATATTATTAGCCATATTATGCTTATATGATCGATAGAACGACAATTACTATACTTATTACTCTTATTATTATCAATCTAATTCATATTATTAGCCATATTATGCATATTTGATCCATAGAACGACAATTGCTATACCTATTACTCTTATTAATATCAATCTAACTCATATTATTCGCCATATTATGCTTATATGGTCGATAGAACGGCAATTACTATACTTATTACTCTTATTATTATCAAGCTAACTCATATTATTATCCATATTATGCTTATATGATCGATAGAACGACCATTACTATACTTATTACTCTTATTATTACCAATCTAAATCATATTATTCGCCATATTATGCTTATATGATCGATAGAACGACAATTACTATACTTATTACTCTTATTATTATCAATCTAATTCATATTATTAGCCAGATTATGCATATTTGATCCATAGAACGACAATTGCTATACCTATTACTCTTATTAATATCAATCTAACTCATATTATTCGCCATATTATGCTTATATGGTCGATAGAACGGCAATTACTGTATTTATTACTCTTATTATTATCAATCTAACTCATATTATTAGCCATATTATGCTTCCATGGTCGATAGAACGACAATTACTATACTTATTAATCATATTATTATTAATCTAACTCATATTAGTAACCATATTATGCTTCCATGATCGATAGAACGATAATTACTATACGTATTACTGTTATTATTCTCAATCTAACTCTTATTATTGGCCATATTATGCTTATATGATCGAGAGGACGACAATTAATATACTTATTACTCTTATTATTATCAATCTAAATCATATTATTCGCCATATTATGCGTATATGATCGATAGAACGACAATTACTATACTTATTACTCTTATTATTATCAATCTAATTCATATTATTAGCCATATTATGCTTATATGATCGATAGAACGACAATTACTATACTTATTACTCTTATTATTATCAAGCTAACTCATATTATTATCCATATTATGCTTATATGATCGATAGAACGACAATTACTATACTTATTACTCTTATTATTATCAATCTAATTCATATTATTAGCCACATTATGCTTATACGATCGATAGAACGACAATTACTATACTTATTACTCTTATTATTATCAAGCTAACTCATATTATTATCCATATTATGCTTATATGATCGATAGAACGACCATTACTATACTTATTACTCTTATTATTACAAATCTAAATCATGTTATTCGCCATATTATGCTTATATGATCGATAGAACGACAATTACTGTACTTATTACTCTTACTATTATCAATCTAATTCATATTATTAGCCATATTATGCTTATATGATCGATAGAACGACAATTAATATACTTATTACTCTTATTACTATCAATCTAATTCATATTATTAGCCATATTATGCTTATATGATCGATAGAACGACAATTACTATACCTATTTCTCTTATTAATATCAATCTAACTCATATTATTAGCCATATTATGCTTATATGATCGATGGAACGATAATTACTATACTTATTACTCTTATTAATATCAATCTAACTCATATTATTAGCCATATTATGCTTATATGATCGATGGAACGATAATTACTATACTTATTACTCTTATTATTATCAATCTATCTCATATTATTAGCCATATTATGCTTCCATGGTCGATAGAACGACAATTACTATACTTATTAATCATATTATTATTAATCTAACTCATATTAGTAACCATATTATGCTTATATGGTCGATAGAACGGCAATTACTATACTTATTACTCCTATTATTATCAATCTAACTCATATTATTAGCCATATTATGCTTCCATGATCGATAGAACGACAATTACTATACTTATTACTGTTATCATTATCAATCTAACTCATATTATTAGCCATATTATGCTTATATGATCGATAGAACGACAATTACTATACTTATTACACTCATTACTATTAATCTAACTCATATTATTGGCCATATTATGCTTATATGATCGATAGAACGGCAATAACTATACTTGTTACTCCTATTATTATCAATCTAACTCATATTATTAGCCATATTATGCTTCCATGGTCGTTAGAACGACAATTACTATACTTATTAATCATATTATTATTAATCTAACTCATATTAGTAACCATATTATGCTTATATGGTCGATAGAACGGCAATTTCTATACTTATTACTGTTATTATTATCAATCTAACTCATATTATTAGCCATATTATGCCTCCATGATCGATAGAACGACAATTACTATACTTATTACTGTTATTATTATCAATCTAACTCATATTATTAGCCATATTATGCTTATATGATCGATAGAACGACAATTACTATACTTATTACACTCATAACTATTAATCTAACTCATATTATTGACCATATTGTGCAGATATGATCGATAGAACGACAATTACTAGACCTATTTCTCTTATTAATATCAATCTAACTCATATTATTAGCGATATTATGCTTATATGATCGATAGAACGACAATAACTATACTTATTACTCTTATTATTATCAATCTAATTCATATTATTAGCCAGATTATGCATATTTGATCCATAGAACGACAATTGCTATACCTATTACTCTTATTAATATCAATCTAACTCATATTATTCGCCATATTATGCTTATATGGTCGATAGAACGGCAATTACTGTATTTATTACTCTTATCATTATCAATCTAACTCATATTATTAGCCATATTATGCTTCCATGGTCGATAGAACGACAATTACTATACTTATTAATCATATTATTATTAATCTAACTCATATTAGTAACCATATTATGCTTCCATGATCGATAGAACGACAATTACTATACGTATTACTGTTATTATTCTCAATCTAACTCTTATTATTGGCCATATTATGCTTATATGATCGAGAGAACGACAATTAATATACTTATTACTCTTATTATTATCAATCTAAATCATATTATTCGCCATATTATGCTTATATGATCGATAGAACGACAATTACTATACTTATTACTCTTATTATTATCAATCTATCTCATATTATTAGCCATATTATGCTTCCATGGTCGATAGAACGACAATTACTATACTTATTAATCATATTATTATTAATCTAACTCATATTAGTAACCATATTATGCTTATATGGTCGATAGAACGGCAATTACTATACTTATTACTCCTATTATTATCAATCTAACTCATATTATTAGCCATATTATGCTTCCATGATCGATAGAACGACAATTACTATACTTATTACTGTTATTATTATCAATCTAACTCATATTATTAGCCATATTATGCTTATATGGTCGATAGAACGGCAATTTCTATACTTATTACTGTTATTATTATCAATCTAACTCATATTATTAGCCATATTATGCTTCCATGATCGATAGAACGACAATTACTATACTTATTACTGTTATTATTATCAATCTAACTCATATTATTAGCCATATTATGCTTATATGATCGATAGAACGACAATTACTATACTTATTACTCTTATTATTATCAAGCTAACTCACATTATTATCCATATTATGCTTATATGATCGATAGAACGACAATTACTATACTTATTACTCTTATTATTATCAATCTAATTCATATTATTAGCCACATTATGCTTATACGATCGATAGAACGACAATTACTATACTTATTACTCTTATTATTATCAAGCTAACTCATATTATTATCCATATTATGCTTATATGATCGATAGAACGACCATTACTATACTTATTACTCTTATTATTACCAATCTAAATCATATTATTCGCCATATTATGCTTATATGATCGATAGAACGACAATTACTATACTTATTACTCTTATTATTATCAATCTAATTCATATTATTAGCCATATTATGCTTATATGATCGATAGAACGACAATTACTATACTTATTACTCTTATTATTATCAAGCTAACTCATATTATTATCCATATTATGCTTATATGACCGATAGAACGACAATTACTATACGTATTACTCTTATTATTATCAATCTAATTCATATTATTAGCCATATTATGCTTATATGATCGATAGAACGACAATTACTATACTTATTACTCTTATTATTATCAAGCTAACTCATATTATTATCCATATTATGCTTATATGATCGATAGAACGACCATTACTATACTTATTACTCTTATTATTACAAATCTAAATCATGTTATTCGCCATATTATGCTTATATGATCGATAGAACGACAATTACTGTACTTATTACTCTTACTATTATCAATCTAATTCATATTATTAGCCATATTATGCTTATATGATCGATAGAACGACAATTAATATACTTATTACTCTTATTACTATCAATCTAATTCATATTATTAGCCATATTATGCTTATATGATCGATAGAACGACAATTACTATACCTATTACTCTTATTAATATCAATCTAACTCATATTATTCGCCATATTATGCTTATATTGTCGATAGAACGGCAATTACTATATTTATTACTCTTATTATTATCAATCTAACTCATATTATTAGCCATATTATGCTTCCATGGTCGATAGAACGACAATTACTATACTTATTAGTCATATTGTTATTAATCTAACTCATATTAGTAACCATATTATGCAGATATGATCGATAGAACGACAATTACTATACCTATTTCTCTTATTAATATCAATCTAACTCATATTATTAGCCATATTATGCTTATATGATCGATAGAACGACAATTTCTATACCTATTACTCTTATTAATACAATCTAACTCATATTATTAGCCATATTATGATTATATGATCGATGGAACGACAATTACTATACTTATTACTCTTATTATTATCAATCTATCTCATATTATTCGCCATATTATGCTTCCATGGTCGATAGAACGACAATTACTATACTTATTAATCATATTATTATTAATCTAACTCATATTAGTAACCATATTATGCTTATATGGTCGATAGAACGGCAATTACTATACTTATTACTCTTATTATTATCAATCTAACTCATATTATTAGCCATATTATGCTTATATGATCGATAGAACGACAATTACTATACTTATTACACTCATTACTATTAATCTAACTCATATTATTGACCATATTGTGCAGATATGATCGATAGAACGACAATTACTATACATATTACTCTTATTATTATCAATCTAAATCATATTATTCGCCATATTATGCTTATATGATCGATAGAACGGCAATTACTATACTTATTACTTTTATTATTATCAATCTAATTCATATTATTAGGCATATTATGCTTATATGATCGATAGAACGACAATTACTATACTTATTACTCTTATTATTATCAAGCTAACTCATATTATTATCCATATTATGCTTATATGATCGATAGAACGACAATTAATATACTTATTACTCTTATTATTACCAATCTAACTCATATTATTAGCCATATTATGCTTATATGATCGCTAGAACGACAATTACTATACTTATTACTCTTATTATTACCAATCTAAATCATATTATTCGCCATATTATGCTTATACGATCGAAAGAACGCCAATTACTGTACTTATTACTCTTATTAATATCAATCTAACTCACATTATTAGCCATATTATGCTTATATGATCGATGGAACGATAATTACTATACTTATTACTCTTATTATTATCAATCTATCTCATATTATTAGCCATATTATGCTTCCATGGTCGATAGAACGACAATTACTATACTTATTAATCATATTATTATTAATCTAACTCATATTAGTAACCATATTATGCTTATATGGTCGATAGAACGGCAATTACTATACTTATTACTCCTATTATTATCAATCTAACTCATATTATTAGCCATATTATGCTTCCATGATCGATAGAACGACAATTACTATACTTATTACTGTTATTATTATCAATCTAACTCATATTATTAGCCATATTATGCTTATATGATCGATAGAACGACAATTACTATACTTATTACACTCATTACTATTAATCTAACTCATATTATTGGCCATATTATGCTTATATGATCGATAGAACGGCAATAACTATACTTGTTACTCCTATTATTATCAATCTAACTCATATTATTAGCCATATTATGCTTATATGATCGATAGAACGACAATTACTATACTTATTACTCTTATTATTATCAAGCTAACTCATATTATTATCCATTTTATGCTTATATGATCGATAGAACGACCATTACTATACTTATTACTCTTATTATTACAAATCTAAATCATGTTATTCGCCATATTATGCTTATATGATCGATAGAACGACAATTACTGTACTTATTACTCTTACTATTATCAATCTAATTCATATTATTAGCCATATTATGCTTATATGATCGATAGAACGACAATTAATATACTTATTACTCTTATTACTATCAATCTAATTCATATTATTAGCCATATTATGCTTATATGATCGATAGAACGACAATTACTATACCTATTACTCTTATTAATATCAATCTAACTCATATTATTCGCCATATTATGCTTATATGGTCGATAGAACGGCAATTACTATATTTATTACTCTTATTATTATCAATCTAACTCATATTATTAGCCATATTATGCTTCCATGGTCGATAGAACGACAATTACTATACTTATTAGTCATATTGTTATTAATCTAACTCATATTAGTAACCATATTATGCAGATATGATCGATAGAACGACAATTACTATACCTATTTCTCTTATTAATATCAATCTAACTCATATTATTAGCCATATTATGCTTATATGATCGATAGAACGACAATTACTATATTTATTACACTCATTACTATTAATCTAACTCATATTATTGACCATATTGTGCAGATATGATCGATAGAACGACAATTACTATACATATTACTCTTATTATTATCAATCTAAATCATATTATTCGCCATATTATGCTTATATGATCGATAGAACGGCAATTACTATACTTATTACTCTTATTATTACCAATCTAAATCATATTATTCGCCATATTATGCTTATATGATCGAAAGAACGACAATTACTGTACTTATTACTCTTATTAATATCAATCTAACTCATATTATTAGCCATATTATGCTTATATGATCGATGGAACGATAATTACTATACTTATTACTCTTATTATTATCAATCTATCTCATATTATTAGCCATATTATGCTTCCATGGTCGATAGAACGACAATTACTATACTTATTAATCATATTATTATTAATCTAACTCATATTAGTAACCATATTATGCTTATATGGTCGATAGAACGGCAATTACTATACTTATTACTCCTATTATTATCAATCTAACTCATATTATTAGCCATATTATGCTTCCATGATCGATAGAACGACAATTACTATACCTATTACTGTTATTATTATCAATCTAACTCATATTATTAGCCATATTATGCTTATATGATCGATAGAACGACAATTACTATACTTATTACAGTCATTACTATTAATCTAACTCATATTATTGGCCATATTATGCTTATATGATCGATAGAACGGCAATAACTATACTTGTTACTCCTATTATTATCAATCTAACTCATATTATTAGCCATATTATGCTTCCATGGTCGTTAGAACGACAATTACTATACTTATTAATCATATTATTATTAATCTAACTCATATTAGTAACCATATTATGCTTATATGGTCGATAGAACGGCAATTTCTATACTTATTACTGTTATTATTATCAATCTAACTCATATTATTAGCCATATTATGCTTCCATGATCGATAGAACGACAATTACTATACTTATTACTGTTATTATTATCAATCTAACTCATATTATTAGCCATATTATGCTTATATGATCGATAGAACGACAATTACTATACTTATTACTCTTATTATTATCAAGCTAACTCACATTATTATCCATATTATGCTTATATGATCGATAGAACGACAATTACTATACTTATTACTCTTATTATTATCAATCTAATTCATATTATTAGCCACATTATGCTTATACGATCGATAGAACGACAATTACTATACTTATTACTCTTATTATTATCAAGCTAACTCATATTATTATCCATATTATGCTTATATGATCGATAGAACGACCATTACTATACTTATTACTCTTATTATTACCAATCTAAATCATATTATTCGCCATATTATGCTTATATGATCGATAGAACGACAATTACTATACTTATTACTCTTATTATTATCAATCTAATTCATATTATTAGCCATATTATGCTTATATGATCGATAGAACGACAATTACTATACTTATTACTCTTATTATTATCAAGCTAACTCATATTATTATCCATATTATGCTTATATGACCGATAGAACGACAATTACTATACGTATTACTCTTATTATTATCAATCTAATTCATATTATTAGCCATATTATGCTTATATGATCGATAGAACGACAATTACTATACTTATTACTCTTATTATTATCAAGCTAACTCATATTATTATCCATATTATGCTTATATGATCGATAGAACGACCATTACTATACTTATTACTCTTATTATTACAAATCTAAATCATGTTATTCGCCATATTATGCTTATATGATCGATAGAACGACAATTACTGTACTTATTACTCTTACTATTATCAATCTAATTCATATTATTAGCCATATTATGCTTATATGATCGATAGAACGACAATTAATATACTTATTACTCTTATTACTATCAATCTAATTCATATTATTAGCCATATTATGCTTATATGATCGATAGAACGACAATTACTATACCTATTACTCTTATTAATATCAATCTAACTCATATTATTCGCCATATTATGCTTATATTGTCGATAGAACGGCAATTACTATATTTATTACTCTTATTATTATCAATCTAACTCATATTATTAGCCATATTATGCTTCCATGGTCGATAGAACGACAATTACTATACTTATTAGTCATATTGTTATTAATCTAACTCATATTAGTAACCATATTATGCAGATATGATCGATAGAACGACAATTACTATACCTATTTCTCTTATTAATATCAATCTAACTCATATTATTAGCCATATTATGCTTATATGATCGATAGAACGACAATTACTATATTTATTACTCTTATTATTATCAATGTAACTCATATTATTAGCCATATTATGCTTCCATGGTCGATAGAACGACAATTACTATACTTATTAATCATATTATTATTAATCTAACTCATATTAGTAACCATATTATGCAGATATGATCGATAGAACGACAATTTCTATACCTATTACTCTTATTAATACAATCTAACTCATATTATTAGCCATATTATGATTATATGATCGATGGAACGACAATTACTATACTTATTACTCTTATTATTATCAATCTATCTCATATTATTCGCCATATTATGCTTCCATGGTCGATAGAACGACAATTACTATACTTATTAATCATATTATTATTAATCTAACTCATATTAGTAACCATATTATGCTTATATGGTCGATAGAACGGCAATTACTATACTTATTACTCTTATTATTATCAATCTAACTCATATTATTAGCCATATTATGCTTATATGATCGATAGAACGACAATTACTATACTTATTACACTCATTACTATTAATCTAACTCATATTATTGACCATATTGTGCAGATATGATCGATAGAACGACAATTACTATACATATTACTCTTATTATTATCAATCTAAATCATATTATTCGCCATATTATGCTTATATGATCGATAGAACGGCAATTACTATACTTATTACTTTTATTATTATCAATCTAATTCATATTATTATCCATATTATGCTTATATGATCGATAGAACGACAATTAATATACTTATTACTCTTATTATTACCAATCTAACTCATATTATTAGCCATATTATGCTTATATGATCGCTAGAACGACAATTACTATACTTATTACTCTTATTATTACCAATCTAAATCATATTATTCGCCATATTATGCTTATACGATCGAAAGAACGCCAATTACTGTACTTATTACTCTTATTAATATCAATCTAACTCATATTATTAGCCATATTATGCTTATATGATCGATGGAACGATAATTACTATACTTATTACTCTTATTATTATCAATCTATCTCATATTATTAGCCATATTATGCTTCCATGGTCGATAGAACGACAATTACTATACTTATTAATCATATTATTATTAATCTAACTCATATTAGTAACCATATTATGCTTATATGGTCGATAGAACGGCAATTACTATACTTATTACTCCTATTATTATCAATCTAACTCATATTATTAGCCATATTATGCTTCCATGATCGATAGAACGACAATTACTATACTTATTACTGTTATTATTATCAATCTAACTCATATTATTAGCCATATTATGCTTATATGATCGATAGAACGACAATTACTATACTTATTACACTCATTACTATTAATCTAACTCATATTATTGGCCATATTATGCTTATATGATCGATAGAACGGCAATAACTATACTTGTTACTCCTATTATTATCAATCTAACTCATATTATTAGCCATATTATGCTTATATGATCGATAGAACGACAATTACTATACTTATTACTCTTATTATTATCAATCTAATTCATATTATTAGCCATATTATGCATATTTGATCCATAGAACGACAATTGCTATACCTATTACTCTTATTAATATCAATCTAACTCATATTATTCGCCATATTATGCTTATATGGTCGATAGAACGGCAATTACTATACTTATTACTCTTATTATTATCAAGCTAACTCATATTATTATCCATATTATGCTTATATGATCGATAGAACGACCATTACTATACTTATTACTCTTATTATTACCAATCTAAATCATATTATTCGCCATATTATGCTTATATGATCGATAGAACGACAATTACTATACTTATTACTCTTATTATTATCAATCTAATTCATATTATTAGCCAGATTATGCATATTTGATCCATAGAACGACAATTGCTATACCTATTACTCTTATTAATATCAATCTAACTCATATTATTCGCCATATTATGCTTATATGGTCGATAGAACGGCAATTACTGTATTTATTACTCTTATTATTATCAATCTAACTCATATTATTAGCCATATTATGCTTCCATGGTCGATAGAACGACAATTACTATACTTATTAATCATATTATTATTAATCTAACTCATATTAGTAACCATATTATGCTTCCATGATCGATAGAACGATAATTACTATACGTATTACTGTTATTATTCTCAATCTAACTCTTATTATTGGCCATATTATGCTTATATGATCGAGAGGACGACAATTAATATACTTATTACTCTTATTATTATCAATCTAAATCATATTATTCGCCATATTATGCGTATATGATCGATAGAACGACAATTACTATACTTATTACTCTTATTATTATCAATCTAATTCATATTATTAGCCATATTATGCTTATATGATCGATAGAACGACAATTACTATACTTATTACTCTTATTATTATCAAGCTAACTCATATTATTATCCATATTATGCTTATATGATCGATAGAACGACAATTACTATACTTATTACTCTTATTATTATCAATCTAATTCATATTATTAGCCACATTATGCTTATACGATCGATAGAACGACAATTACTATACTTATTACTCTTATTATTATCAAGCTAACTCATATTATTATCCATATTATGCTTATATGATCGATAGAACGACCATTACTATACTTATTACTCTTATTATTACAAATCTAAATCATGTTATTCGCCATATTATGCTTATATGATCGATAGAACGACAATTACTGTACTTATTACTCTTACTATTATCAATCTAATTCATATTATTAGCCATATTATGCTTATATGATCGATAGAACGACAATTAATATACTTATTACTCTTATTACTATCAATCTAATTCATATTATTAGCCATATTATGCTTATATGATCGATAGAACGACAATTACTATACCTATTTCTCTTATTAATATCAATCTAACTCATATTATTAGCCATATTATGCTTATATGATCGATGGAACGATAATTACTATACTTATTACTCTTATTAATATCAATCTAACTCATATTATTAGCCATATTATGCTTATATGATCGATGGAACGATAATTACTATACTTATTACTCTTATTATTATCAATCTATCTCATATTATTAGCCATATTATGCTTCCATGGTCGATAGAACGACAATTACTATACTTATTAATCATATTATTATTAATCTAACTCATATTAGTAACCATATTATGCTTATATGGTCGATAGAACGGCAATTACTATACTTATTACTCCTATTATTATCAATCTAACTCATATTATTAGCCATATTATGCTTCCATGATCGATAGAACGACAATTACTATACTTATTACTGTTATCATTATCAATCTAACTCATATTATTAGCCATATTATGCTTATATGATCGATAGAACGACAATTACTATACTTATTACACTCATTACTATTAATCTAACTCATATTATTGGCCATATTATGCTTATATGATCGATAGAACGGCAATAACTATACTTGTTACTCCTATTATTATCAATCTAACTCATATTATTAGCCATATTATGCTTCCATGGTCGTTAGAACGACAATTACTATACTTATTAATCATATTATTATTAATCTAACTCATATTAGTAACCATATTATGCTTATATGGTCGATAGAACGGCAATTTCTATACTTATTACTGTTATTATTATCAATCTAACTCATATTATTAGCCATATTATGCCTCCATGATCGATAGAACGACAATTACTATACTTATTACTGTTATTATTATCAATCTAACTCATATTATTAGCCATATTATGCTTATATGATCGATAGAACGACAATTACTATACTTATTACACTCATAACTATTAATCTAACTCATATTATTGACCATATTGTGCAGATATGATCGATAGAACGACAATTACTAGACCTATTTCTCTTATTAATATCAATCTAACTCATATTATTAGCGATATTATGCTTATATGATCGATAGAACGACAATAACTATACTTATTACTCTTATTATTATCAATCTAATTCATATTATTAGCCAGATTATGCATATTTGATCCATAGAACGACAATTGCTATACCTATTACTCTTATTAATATCAATCTAACTCATATTATTCGCCATATTATGCTTATATGGTCGATAGAACGGCAATTACTGTATTTATTACTCTTATCATTATCAATCTAACTCATATTATTAGCCATATTATGCTTCCATGGTCGATAGAACGACAATTACTATACTTATTAATCATATTATTATTAATCTAACTCATATTAGTAACCATATTATGCTTCCATGATCGATAGAACGACAATTACTATACGTATTACTGTTATTATTCTCAATCTAACTCTTATTATTGGCCATATTATGCTTATATGATCGAGAGAACGACAATTAATATACTTATTACTCTTATTATTATCAATCTAAATCATATTATTCGCCATATTATGCTTATATGATCGATAGAACGACAATTACTATACTTATTACTCTTATTATTATCAATCTATCTCATATTATTAGCCATATTATGCTTCCATGGTCGATAGAACGACAATTACTATACTTATTAATCATATTATTATTAATCTAACTCATATTAGTAACCATATTATGCTTATATGGTCGATAGAACGGCAATTACTATACTTATTACTCCTATTATTATCAATCTAACTCATATTATTAGCCATATTATGCTTCCATGATCGATAGAACGACAATTACTATACTTATTACTGTTATTATTATCAATCTAACTCATATTATTAGCCATATTATGCTTATATGGTCGATAGAACGGCAATTTCTATACTTATTACTGTTATTATTATCAATCTAACTCATATTATTAGCCATATTATGCTTCCATGATCGATAGAACGACAATTACTATACTTATTACTGTTATTATTATCAATCTAACTCATATTATTAGCCATATTATGCTTATATGATCGATAGAACGACAATTACTATACTTATTACTCTTATTATTATCAAGCTAACTCACATTATTATCCATATTATGCTTATATGATCGATAGAACGACAATTACTATACTTATTACTCTTATTATTATCAATCTAATTCATATTATTAGCCACATTATGCTTATACGATCGATAGAACGACAATTACTATACTTATTACTCTTATTATTATCAAGCTAACTCATATTATTATCCATATTATGCTTATATGATCGATAGAACGACCATTACTATACTTATTACTCTTATTATTACCAATCTAAATCATATTATTCGCCATATTATGCTTATATGATCGATAGAACGACAATTACTATACTTATTACTCTTATTATTATCAATCTAATTCATATTATTAGCCATATTATGCTTATATGATCGATAGAACGACAATTACTATACTTATTACTCTTATTATTATCAAGCTAACTCATATTATTATCCATATTATGCTTATATGACCGATAGAACGACAATTACTATACGTATTACTCTTATTATTATCAATCTAATTCATATTATTAGCCATATTATGCTTATATGATCGATAGAACGACAATTACTATACTTATTACTCTTATTATTATCAAGCTAACTCATATTATTATCCATATTATGCTTATATGATCGATAGAACGACCATTACTATACTTATTACTCTTATTATTACAAATCTAAATCATGTTATTCGCCATATTATGCTTATATGATCGATAGAACGACAATTACTGTACTTATTACTCTTACTATTATCAATCTAATTCATATTATTAGCCATATTATGCTTATATGATCGATAGAACGACAATTAATATACTTATTACTCTTATTACTATCAATCTAATTCATATTATTAGCCATATTATGCTTATATGATCGATAGAACGACAATTACTATACCTATTACTCTTATTAATATCAATCTAACTCATATTATTCGCCATATTATGCTTATATTGTCGATAGAACGGCAATTACTATATTTATTACTCTTATTATTATCAATCTAACTCATATTATTAGCCATATTATGCTTCCATGGTCGATAGAACGACAATTACTATACTTATTAGTCATATTGTTATTAATCTAACTCATATTAGTAACCATATTATGCAGATATGATCGATAGAACGACAATTACTATACCTATTTCTCTTATTAATATCAATCTAACTCATATTATTAGCCATATTATGCTTATATGATCGATAGAACGACAATTTCTATACCTATTACTCTTATTAATACAATCTAACTCATATTATTAGCCATATTATGATTATATGATCGATGGAACGACAATTACTATACTTATTACTCTTATTATTATCAATCTATCTCATATTATTCGCCATATTATGCTTCCATGGTCGATAGAACGACAATTACTATACTTATTAATCATATTATTATTAATCTAACTCATATTAGTAACCATATTATGCTTATATGGTCGATAGAACGGCAATTACTATACTTATTACTCTTATTATTATCAATCTAACTCATATTATTAGCCATATTATGCTTATATGATCGATAGAACGACAATTACTATACTTATTACACTCATTACTATTAATCTAACTCATATTATTGACCATATTGTGCAGATATGATCGATAGAACGACAATTACTATACATATTACTCTTATTATTATCAATCTAAATCATATTATTCGCCATATTATGCTTATATGATCGATAGAACGGCAATTACTATACTTATTACTTTTATTATTATCAATCTAATTCATATTATTAGGCATATTATGCTTATATGATCGATAGAACGACAATTACTATACTTATTACTCTTATTATTATCAAGCTAACTCATATTATTATCCATATTATGCTTATATGATCGATAGAACGACAATTAATATACTTATTACTCTTATTATTACCAATCTAACTCATATTATTAGCCATATTATGCTTATATGATCGCTAGAACGACAATTACTATACTTATTACTCTTATTATTACCAATCTAAATCATATTATTCGCCATATTATGCTTATACGATCGAAAGAACGCCAATTACTGTACTTATTACTCTTATTAATATCAATCTAACTCACATTATTAGCCATATTATGCTTATATGATCGATGGAACGATAATTACTATACTTATTACTCTTATTATTATCAATCTATCTCATATTATTAGCCATATTATGCTTCCATGGTCGATAGAACGACAATTACTATACTTATTAATCATATTATTATTAATCTAACTCATATTAGTAACCATATTATGCTTATATGGTCGATAGAACGGCAATTACTATACTTATTACTCCTATTATTATCAATCTAACTCATATTATTAGCCATATTATGCTTCCATGATCGATAGAACGACAATTACTATACTTATTACTGTTATTATTATCAATCTAACTCATATTATTAGCCATATTATGCTTATATGATCGATAGAACGACAATTACTATACTTATTACACTCATTACTATTAATCTAACTCATATTATTGGCCATATTATGCTTATATGATCGATAGAACGGCAATAACTATACTTGTTACTCCTATTATTATCAATCTAACTCATATTATTAGCCATATTATGCTTATATGATCGATAGAACGACAATTACTATACTTATTACTCTTATTATTATCAAGCTAACTCATATTATTATCCATTTTATGCTTATATGATCGATAGAACGACCATTACTATACTTATTACTCTTATTATTACAAATCTAAATCATGTTATTCGCCATATTATGCTTATATGATCGATAGAACGACAATTACTGTACTTATTACTCTTACTATTATCAATCTAATTCATATTATTAGCCATATTATGCTTATATGATCGATAGAACGACAATTAATATACTTATTACTCTTATTACTATCAATCTAATTCATATTATTAGCCATATTATGCTTATATGATCGATAGAACGACAATTACTATACCTATTACTCTTATTAATATCAATCTAACTCATATTATTCGCCATATTATGCTTATATGGTCGATAGAACGGCAATTACTATATTTATTACTCTTATTATTATCAATCTAACTCATATTATTAGCCATATTATGCTTCCATGGTCGATAGAACGACAATTACTATACTTATTAGTCATATTGTTATTAATCTAACTCATATTAGTAACCATATTATGCAGATATGATCGATAGAACGACAATTACTATACCTATTTCTCTTATTAATATCAATCTAACTCATATTATTAGCCATATTATGCTTATATGATCGATAGAACGACAATTACTATATTTATTACACTCATTACTATTAATCTAACTCATATTATTGACCATATTGTGCAGATATGATCGATAGAACGACAATTACTATACATATTACTCTTATTATTATCAATCTAAATCATATTATTCGCCATATTATGCTTATATGATCGATAGAACGGCAATTACTATACTTATTACTCTTATTATTACCAATCTAAATCATATTATTCGCCATATTATGCTTATATGATCGAAAGAACGACAATTACTGTACTTATTACTCTTATTAATATCAATCTAACTCATATTATTAGCCATATTATGCTTATATGATCGATGGAACGATAATTACTATACTTATTACTCTTATTATTATCAATCTATCTCATATTATTAGCCATATTATGCTTCCATGGTCGATAGAACGACAATTACTATACTTATTACTCCTATTATTATCAATCTAACTCATATTATTAGCCATATTATGCTTCCATGATCGATAGAACGACAATTACTATACTTATTACTGTTATTATTATCAATCTAACTCATATTATTAGCCATATTATGCTTATATGATCGATAGAACGACAATTACTATACTTATTACACTCATTACTATTAATCTAACTCATATTATTGGCCATATTATGCTTATATGATCGATAGAACGGCAATAACTATACTTGTTACTCCTATTATTATCAATCTAACTCATATTATTAGCCATATTATGCTTCCATGATGGTTAGAACGACAATTACTATACTTATTAATCATATTATTATTAATCTAACTCATATTAGTAACCATATTATGCTTATATGGTCGATAGAACGGCAATTTCTATACTTATTACTGTTATTATTATCAATCTAACTCATATTATTAGCCATATTATGCTTCCATGATCGATAGAACGACAATTACTATACTTATTACTGTTATTATTATCAATCTAACTCATATTATTAGCCATATTATGCTTATATGATCGATAGAACGACAATTACTATACTTATTACACTCATTACTATTAATCTAACTCATATTATTGACCATATTGTGCAGATATGATCGATAGAACGACAATTACTATACCTATTTTTCTTATTAATATCAATCTAACTCATATTATTAGCGATATTATGCTTATATGATCGATAGAACGACAATAACTATACTTATTACTCTTATTATTATCAATCTAATTCATATTATTAGCCAGATTATGCATATTTGATCCATAGAACGACAATTGCTATACCTATTACTCTTATTAATATCAATCTAACTCATATTATTCGCCATATTATGCTTATATGGTCGATAGAACGGCAATTACTGTATTTATTACTCTTATTATTATCAATCTAACTCATATTATTAGCCATATTATGCTTCCATGGTCGATAGAACGACAATTACTATACTTATTAATCATATTATTATTAATCTAACTCATATTAGTAACCATATTATGCTTCCATGATCGATAGAACGACAATTACTATACGTATTACTGTTATTATTCTCAATCTAACTCTTATTATTGGCCATATTATGCTTATATGATCGAGAGGACGACAATTAATATACTTATTACTCTTATTATTATCAATCTAAATCATATTATTCGCCATATTATGCTTATATGATCGATAGAACGACAATTACAATACTTATTACTCTTATTATTATCAATCTAATTCATATTATTAGCCATATTATGCTTATATGATCGATAGAACGACAATTACTATACTTATTACTCTTATTATTATCAAGCTAACTCATATTATTATCCATATTATGCTTATATGATCGATAGAACGACAATTACTATACTTATTACTCTTATTATTATCAATCTAATTCATATTATTAGCCACATAATGCTTATACGATCGATAGAACGACAATTACTATACTTATTACTCTTATTATTATCAAGCTAACTCATATTATTATCCATATTATGCTTATATGATCGATAGAACGACCATTACTATACTTATTACTCTTATTATTACAAATCTAAATCATGTTATTCGCCATATTATGCTTATATGATCGATAGAACGACAATTACTGTACTTATTACTCTTACTATTATCAATCTAATTCATATTATTAGCCATATTATGCTTATATGATCGATAGAACGACAATTAATATACTTATTACTCTTATTACTATCAATCTAATTCATATTATTAGCCATATTATGCTTATATGATCGATAGAACGACAATTACTATACCTATTACTCTTATTAATATCAATCTAACTCATATTATTCGCCATATTATGCTTATATGGTCGATAGAACGGCAATTACTATATTTATTACTCTTATTATTATCAATCTAACTCATATTATTAGCCATATTATGCTTCCATGGTCGATAGAACGACAATTACTATACTTATTGGTCATATTATTATTAATCTAACTCATATTATTAGCCACATTATGCATATTTGATCCATAGAACGACAATTACTATACCTATTTCTCTTATTAATATCAATCTAACTCATATTATTAGCCATATTATGCTTATATGATCGATAGAACGACAATTACTATACTTATTACTCTTATTATTATCAATCTAAATCATATTATTCGCCATATTATGCTTATATGATCGATAGCACGACAATTACTATACTTATTACACTCATTACTATTAATCTAACTCATATTATTGGCCATATTATGCTTATATGATCGATAGAACGGCAATAACTATACTTGTTACTCCTATTATTATCAATCTAACTCATATTATTAGCCATATTATGCTTCCATGGTCGTTAGAACGACAATTACTATACTTATTAGTCATATTATTATTAATCTAACTCATATTAGTAACCATATTATGCTTATATGGTCGATAGAACGGCAATTTCTATACTTATTACTCTGATTATTATCAATCTAAATCATATTATTCGCCATATTATGCTTATATGATCGATAGAACGACAATTACTATACTTATTACACTCATTACTATTAATCTATCTCATATTATTAACCATATTGTGCAGATATGATCGATAGAACGACAATTACTATACTTATTACTCTTATTATTACCAATCTAACTCATATTATTAGCCATATTATGCTTATATGATCGCTAGAACGACAATTACTATACTTATTACTCTTATTATTACCAATCTAAATCATATTATTCGCCATATTATGCTTATATGATCGAAAGAACGACAATTACTGTACTTATTACTCTTATTAATATCAATCTAACTCATATTATTAGCCATATTATGCTTATATGATCGATGGAACGATAATTACTATACTTATTACTCTTATTAATATCAATCTAACTCATATTATTAGCCATATTATGCTTATATGATCGATGGAACGATAATTACTATACTTATTACTCTTATTATTATCAATCTATCTCATATTATTAGCCATATTATGCTTCCATGGTCGATAGAACGACAATTACTATACTTATTAATCATATTATTATTAATCTAACTCATATTAGTAACCATATTATGCTTATATGGTCGATAGAACGGCAATTTCTATACTTATTACTGTTATTATTATCAATCTAACTCATATTATTAGCCATATTATGCTTCCATGATCGATAGAACGACAATTACTATACTTATTACTGTTATTATTATCAATCTAACTCATATTATTAGCCATATTATGCTTATATGATCGATAGAACGACAATTACTATACTTATTACACTCATTACTATTAATCTAACTCATATTATTGACCATATTGTGCAGATATGATCGATAGAACGACAATTACTATACCTATTTCTCTTATTAATATCAATCTAACTCATATTATTAGCGATATTATGCTTATATGATCGATAGAACGACAATAACTATACTTATTACTCTTATTATTATCAATCTAATTCATATTATTAGCCAGATTATGCATATTTGATCCATAGAACGACAATTGCTATACCTATTACTCTTATTAATATCAATCTAACTCATATTATTCGCCATATTATGCTTATATGGTCGATAGAACGGCAATTACTGTATTTATTACTCTTATTATTATCAATCTAAATCATATTATTAGCCATATTATGCTTCCATGGTCGATAGAACGACAATTACTATACTTATTAATCATATTATTATTAATCTAACTCATATTAGTAACCATATTATGCTTCCATGATCGATAGAACGACAATTACTATACGTATTACTGTTATTATTCTCAATCTAACTCTTATTATTGGCCATATTATGCTTATATGATCGAGAGAACGACAATTAATATACTTATTACTCTTATTATTATCAATCTAAATCATATTATTCGCCATATTATGCTTATATGATCGATAGAACGACAATTACTATACTTATTACTCTTATTATTATCAATCTATCTCATATTATTAGCCATATTATGCTTCCATGGTCGATAGAACGACAATTACTATACTTATTAATCATATTATTATTAATCTAACTCATATTAGTAACCATATTATGCTTATATGGTCGATAGAACGGCAATTACTATACTTATTACTCCTATTATTATCAATCTAACTCATATTATTAGCCATATTATGCTTCCATGATCGATAGAACGACAATTACTATACTTATTACTGTTATTATTATCAATCTACCTCATATTATTAGCCATATTATGCTTATATGATCGATAGAACGACAATTACTATACTTATTACACTCATTACTATTAATCTAACTCATATTATTGGCCATATTATGCTTCCATGGTCGATAGAACGACAATTACTATACTTATTAGTCATATTGTTATTAATCTAACTCATATTAGTAACCATATTATGCAGATATGATCGGTAGAACGACAATTACTATACCTATTTCTCTTATTAATATCAATCTAACTCATATTATTAGCCATATTATGCTTATATGATCGATAGAACGACAATTACTATATTTATTACTCTTATTATTATCAATCTAACTCATATTATTCGCCATATTATGCTTATATGATCGATAGAACGACAATTACTATACTTATTACTCTTATTATTATCAATCTATCTCATATTATTAGCCATATTATGCTTCCATGGTCGATAGAACGACAATTACTATACTTATTAATCATATTATTATTAATCTAACTCATATTAGTAACCATATTATGCTTATATGGTCGATAGAACGGCAATTACTATACTTATTACTCCTATTATTATCAATCTAACTCATATTATTAGCCATATTATGCTTCCATGATCGATAGAACGACAATTACTATACTTATTACTCTTATTATTATCAAGCTAACTCATATTATTATCCATATTATGCTTATATGATCGATAGAACGACAATTACTATACTTATTACTCTTATTATTATCAATCTAACTCATATTATTAGCCATATTATGCTTCCATGGTCGATAGAACGACAATTACTATACTTATTAGTCATATTGTTATTAATCTAACTCATATTAGTAACCATATTATGCAGATATGATCGATAGAACGACAATTACTATACCTATTTCTCTTATTAATATCAATCTAACTCATATTATTAGCCATATTATGCTTATATGATCGATAGAACGACAATTACTATATTTATTACTCTTATTATTATCAATCTAACTCATATTATTAGCCATATTATGCTTCCATGGTCGATAGAACGACAATTACTATACTTATTAATCATATTATTATTAATCTAACTCATATTAGTAACCATATTATGCAGATATGATCGATAGAACGACAATTTCTATACCTATTACTCTTATTAATACAATCTAACTCATATTATTAGCCATATTATGATTATATGATCGATGGAACGACAATTACTATACTTATTACTCTTATTATTATCAATCTATCTCATATTATTCGCCATATTATGCTTCCATGGTCGATAGAACGACAATTACTATACTAATTAATCATATTATTATTAATCTAACTCATATTAGTAACCATATTATGCTTATATGGTCGATAGAACGGCAATTACTATACTTATTACTCTTATTATTATCAATCTAACTCATATTATTAGCCATATTATGCTTATATGATCGATAGAACGACAATTACTATACTTATTACACTCATTACTATTAATCTAACTCATATTATTGACCATATTGTGCAGATATGATCGATAGAACGACAATTACTATACATATTACTCTTATTATTATCAATCTAAATCATATTATTCGCCATATTATGCTTATATGATCGATAGAACGGCAATTACTATACTTATTACTTTTATTATTATCAATCTAATTCATATTATTAGGCATATTATGCTTATATGATCGATAGAACGACAATTACTATACTTATTACTCTTATTATTATCAAGCTAACTCATATTATTATCCATATTATGCTTATATGATCGATAGAACGACAATTAATATACTTATTACTCTTATTATTATCAATCTAACTCATATTATTAGCCATATTATGCTTCCATGATCGATAGAACGACAATTACTATACGTATTACTGTTATTATTCACAATCTAACTCTTATTATTAGCCATATTATGCTTATATGATCGATAGAACGACAATTAATATACTTATTACTCTTATTATTATCAATCTAAATCATATTATTCGCCATATTATGCTTATATGATCGATAGAACGACAATTACTATACTTATTACTCTTATTATTATCAATCTAATTCATATTAGTAACCATATTATGCTTATATGGTCGATAGAACGGCAATTACTATACTTATTACTCCTATTATTATCAATCTAACTCATATTATTAGCCATATTATGCTTCCATGATCGTTAGAACGACAATTACTATACTTATTACTGTTATTATTGTCAATCTAACTCATATTATTAGCCATATTATGCTTATATGATCGATAGAACGACAATTACTATACTTATTACACTCATTACTATTAATCTAACTCATATAATTGGCCATATTGTGCAGATATGATCGATAGAACGACAATTACTATACTTATTACTCTTATTATTATCAATCTAACTCATATTATTAGCCACATTATGCATATTTGATCCATAGAACGACAATTACTATACCTATTTCTCTTATTAATATCAATCTAACTCATATTATTAGCCATATTATGCTTATATGATCGATAGAACGACAATTACTATACTTATTACTCTTATTATTATCAATCTAAATCATATTATTCGCCATATTATGCTTATATGATCGATAGACCGACAATTACTATACTTATTACTCTTATTATTATCAATCTAATTCATATTATTAGCCATATTATGCTTATATGATCGATAGAACGACAATTACTATACTTATTACTCTTATTATTATCAAGCTAACTCATATTATTATCCATATTATGCTTATATGATCGATAGAACGACAATTACTATACGTATTACTCTTATTATTATCAATCTAATTCATATTATTAGCCATATTATGCTTATATGATCGATAGAACGACAATTACTATACTTATTGCTCTTATTATTATCAAGCTAACTCATATTATTATCCATATTATGCTTATATGATCGATAGAACGACCATTACTATACTTATTACTCTTATTATTACAAATCTAAATCATGTTATTCGCCATATTATGCTTATATGATCGATAGAACGACAATTACTGTACTTATTACTCTTACTATTATCAATCTAATTCATATTATTAGCCATATTATGCTTATATGATCGATAGAACGACAATTAATATACTTATTACTCTTATTACTATCAATCTAATTCATATTATTAGCCATATTATGCTTATATGATCGATAGAACGACAATTACTATACCTATTACTCTTATTAATATCAATCTAACTCATATTATTCGCCATATTATGCTTATATGGTCGATAGAACGGCAATTACTATATTTATTACTCTTATTATTATCAATCTAACTCATATTATTAGCCATATTATGCTTCCATGGTCGATAGAACGACAATTACTATACTTATTGGTCATATTATTATTAATCTAACTCATATTATTAGCCACATTATGCATATTTGATCCATAGAACGACAATTACTATACCTATTTCTCTTATTAATATCAATCTAACTCATATTATTAGCCATATTATGCTTATATGATCGATAGAACGACAATTACTATACTTATTACTCTTATTATTATCAATCTAAATCATATTATTCGCCATATTATGCTTATATGATCGATAGCACGACAATTACTATACTTATTACACTCATTACTATTAATCTAACTCATATTATTGGCCATATTATGCTTATATGATCGATAGAACGGCAATAGCTATACTTGTTACTCCTATTATTATCAATCTAACTCATATTATTAGCCATATTATGCTTCCATGGTCGTTAGAACGACAATTACTATACTTATTAGTCATATTATTATTAATCTAACTCATATTAGTAACCATATTATGCTTATATGGTCGATAGAACGGCAATTTCTATACTTATTACTCTGATTATTATCAATCTAAATCATATTATTCGCCATATTATGCTTATATGATCGATAGAACGACAATTACTATACTTATTACACTCATTACTATTAATCTATCTCATATTATTAACCATATTGTGCAGATATGATCGATAGAACGACAATTACTATACTTATTACTCTTATTATTACCAATCTAACTCATATTATTAGCCATATTATGCTTATATGATCGCTAGAACGACAATTACTATACTTATTACTCTTATTATTACCAATCTAAATCATATTATTCGCCATATTATGCTTATATGATCGAAAGAACGACAATTACTGTACTTATTACTCTTATTAATATCAATCTAACTCATATTATTAGCCATATTATGCTTATATGATCGATGGAACGATAATTACTATACTTATTACTCTTATTAATATCAATCTAACTCATATTATTAGCCATATTATGCTTATATGATCGATGGAACGATAATTACTATACTTATTACTCTTATTATTATCAATCTATCTCATATTATTAGCCATATTATGCTTCCATGGTCGATAGAACGACAATTACTATACTTATTAATCATATTATTATTAATCTAACTCATATTAGTAACCATATTATGCTTATATGGTCGATAGAACGGCAATTTCTATACTTATTACTGTTATTATTATCAATCTAACTCATATTATTAGCCATATTATGCTTCCATGATCGATAGAACGACAATTACTATACTTATTACTGTTATTATTATCAATCTAACTCATATTATTAGCCATATTATGCTTATATGATCGATAGAACGACAATTACTATACTTATTACACTCATTACTATTAATCTAACTCATATTATTGACCATATTGTGCAGATATGATCGATAGAACGACAATTACTATACCTATTTCTCTTATTAATATCCATCTAACTCATATTATTAGCGATATTATGCTTATATGATCGATAGAACGACAATAACTATACTTATTACTCTTATTATTATCAATCTAATTCATATTATTAGCCAGATTATGCATATTTGATCCATAGAACGACAATTGCTATACCTATTACTCTTATTAATATCAATCTAACTCATATTATTCGCCATATTATGCTTATATGGTCGATAGAACGGCAATTACTGTATTTATTACTCTTATTATTATCAATCTAAATCATATTATTAGCCATATTATGCTTCCATGGTCGATAGAACGACAATTACTATACTTATTAATCATATTATTATTAATCTAACTCATATTAGTAACCATATTATGCTTCCATGATCGATAGAACGACAATTACTATACGTATTACTGTTATTATTCTCAATCTAACTCTTATTATTGGCCATATTATGCTTATATGATCGAGAGAACGACAATTAATATACTTATTACTCTTATTATTATCAATCTAAATCATATTATTCGCCATATTATGCTTATATGATCGATAGAACGACAATTACTATACTTATTACTCTTATTATTATCAATCTATCTCATATTATTAGCCATATTATGCTTCCATGGTCGATAGAACGACAATTACTATACTTATGAATCATATTATTATTAATCTAACTCATATTAGTAACCATATTATGCTTATATGGTCGATAGAACGGCAATTACTATACTTATTACTCCTATTATTATCAATCTAACTCATATTATTAGCCATATTATGCTTCCATGATCGATAGAACGACAATTACTATACTTATTACTGTTATTATTATCAATCTACCTCATATTATTAGCCATATTATGCTTATATGATCGATAGAACGACAATTACTATACTTATTACACTCATTACTATTAATCTAACTCATATTATTGGCCATATTATGCTTCCATGGTCGATAGAACGACAATTACTATACTTATTAGTCATATTGTTATTAATCTAACTCATATTAGTAACCATATTATGCAGATATGATCGGTAGAACGACAATTACTATACCTATTTCTCTTATTAATATCAATCTAACTCATATTATTAGCCATATTATGCTTATATGATCGATAGAACGACAATTACTATATTTATTACTCTTATTATTATCAATCTAACTCATATTATTCGCCATATTATGCTTATATGATCGATAGAACGACAATTACTATACTTATTACTCTTATTATTATCAATCTATCTCATATTATTAGCCATATTATGCTTCCATGGTCGATAGAACGACAATTACTATACTTATTAATCATATTATTATTAATCTAACTCATATTAGTAACCATATTATGCTTATATGGTCGATAGAACGGCAATTACTATACTTATTACTCCTATTATTATCAATCTAACTCATATTATTAGCCATATTATGCTTCCATGATCGATAGAACGACAATTACTATACTTATTACTCTTATTATTATCAAGCTAACTCATATTATTATCCATATTATGCTTATATGATCGATAGAACGACAATTACTATACTTATTACTCTTATTATTATCAATCTAACTCATATTATTAGCCATATTATGCTTCCATGGTCGATAGAACGACAATTACTATACTTATTAGTCATATTGTTATTAATCTAACTCATATTAGTAACCATATTATGCAGATATGATCGATAGAACGACAATTACTATACCTATTTCTCTTATTAATATCAATCTAACTCATATTATTAGCCATATTATGCTTATATGATCGATAGAACGACAATTACTATATTTATTACTCTTATTATTATCAATCTAACTCATATTATTAGCCATATTATGCTTCCATGGTCGATAGAACGACAATTACTATACTTATTAATCATATTATTATTAATCTAACTCATATTAGTAACCATATTATGCTTATATGGTCGATAGAACGGCAATTTCTATACTTATTACTGTTATTATTATCAAGCTAACTCATATTATTAGCCATATTATGCTTCCATGATCGATAGAACGACAATTACTATACTTATTACTGTTATTATTATCAATCTAACTCATATTATTAGCCATATTATGCTTATATGATCGATAGAACGACAATTACTATACTTATTACACTCATTACTATTAATCTAACTCATATTATTGACCATATTGTGCAGATATGATCGATAGAACGACAATTACTATACCTATTTCTCTTATTAATATCAATCTAACTCATATTATTAGCGATATTATGCTTATATGATCGATAGAACGACAATAACTATACTTATTACTCTTATTATTATCAATCTAATTCATATTATTAGCCAGATTATGCATATTTGATCCATAGAACGACAATTGCTATACCTATTACTCTTATTAATATCAATCTAACTCATATTATTCGCCATATTATGCTTATATGATCGATAGAACGGCAATTACTATACTTATTACTTTTATTATTATCAATCTAATTCATATTATTAGGCATATTATGCTTATATGATCGATAGAACGACAATTACTATACTTATTACTCTTATTATTATCAAGCTAACTCATATTATTATCCATATTATGCTTATATGATCGATAGAACGACAATTAATATACTTATTACTCTTATTATTATCAATCTAACTCATATTATTAGCCATATTATGCTTCCATGATCGATAGAACGACAATTACTATACGTATTACTGTTATTATTCACAATCTAACTCTTATTATTAGCCATATTATGCTTATATGATCGATAGAACGACAATTAATATACTTATTACTCTTATTATTATCAATCTAAATCATATTATTCGCCATATTATGCTTATATGATCGATAGAACGACAATTACTATACTTATTACTCTTATTATTATCAATCTAATTCATATTAGTAACCATATTATGCTTATATGGTCGATAGAACGGCAATTACTATACTTATTACTCCTATTATTATCAATCTAACTCATATTATTAGCCATATTATGCTTCCATGATCGTTAGAACGACAATTACTATACTTATTACTGTTATTATTGTCAATCTAACTCATATTATTAGCCATATTATGCTTATATGATCGATAGAACGACAATTACTATACTTATTACACTCATTACTATTAATCTAACTCATATAATTGGCCATATTGTGCAGATATGATCGATAGAACGACAATTACTATACTTATTACTCTTATTATTATCAATCTAACTCATATTATTAGCCACATTATGCATATTTGATCCATAGAACGACAATTACTATACCTATTTCTCTTATTAATATCAATCTAACTCATATTATTAGCCATATTATGCTTATATGATCGATAGAACGACAATTACTATACTTATTACTCTTATTATTATCAATCTAAATCATATTATTCGCCATATTATGCTTATATGATCGATAGACCGACAATTACTATACTTATTACTCTTATTATTATCAATCTAATTCATATTATTAGCCATATTATGCTTATATGATCGATAGAACGACAATTACTATACTTATTACTCTTATTATTATCAAGCTAACTCATATTATTATCCATATTATGCTTATATGATCGATAGAACGACAATTACTATACGTATTACTCTTATTATTATCAATCTAATTCATATTATTAGCCATATTATGCTTATATGATCGATAGAACGACAATTACTATACTTATTGCTCTTATTATTATCAAGCTAACTCATATTATTATCCATATTATGCTTATAGGATCGATAGAACGACCATTACTATACTTATTACTCTTATTATTACAAATCTAAATCATGTTATTCGCCATATTATGCTTATATGATCGATAGAACGACAATTACTGTACTTATTACTCTTACTATTATCAATCTAATTCATATTATTAGCCATATTATGCTTATATGATCGATAGAACGACAATTAATATACTTATTACTCTTATTACTATCAATCTAATTCATATTATTAGCCATATTATGCTTATATGATCGATAGAACGACAATTATACTATACCTATTACTCTTATTAATATCAATCTAACTCATATTATTCGCCATATTATGCTTATATGGTCGATAGAACGGCAATTACTATATTTATTACTCTTATTATTATCAATCTAACTCATATTATTAGCCATATTATGCTTCCATGGTCGATAGAACGACAATTACTATACTTATTGGTCATATTATTATTAATCTAACTCATATTATTAGCCACATTATGCATATTTGATCCATAGAACGACAATTACTATACCTATTTCTCTTATTAATATCAATCTAACTCATATTATTAGCCATATTATGCTTATATGATCGATAGAACGACAATTACTATACTTATTACTCTTATTATTATCAATCTAAATCATATTATTCGCCATATTATGCTTATATGATCGATAGCACGACAATTACTATACTTATTACACTCATTACTATTAATCTAACTCATATTATTGGCCATATTATGCTTATATGATCGATAGAACGGCAATAGCTATACTTGTTACTCCTATTATTATCAATCTAACTCATATTATTAGCCATATTATGCTTCCATGGCCGTTAGAACGACAATTACTATACTTATTAGTCATATTATTATTAATCTAACTCATATTAGTAACCATATTATGCTTATATGGTCGATAGAACGGCAATTTCTATACTTATTACTCTGATTATTATCAATCTAAATCATATTATTCGCCATATTATGCTTATATGATCGATAGAACGACAATTACTATACTTATTACACTCATTACTATTAATCTATCTCATATTATTAACCATATTGTGCAGATATGATCGATAGAACGACAATTACTATACTTATTACTCTTATTATTACCAATCTAACTCATATTATTAGCCATATTATGCTTATATGATCGCTAGAACGACAATTACTATACTTATTACTCTTATTATTACCAATCTAAATCATATTATTCGCCATATTATGCTTATATGATCGAAAGAACGACAATTACTGTACTTATTACTCTTATTAATATCAATCTAACTCATATTATTAGCCATATTATGCTTATATGATCGATGGAACGATAATTACTATACTTATTACTCTTATTAATATCAATCTAACTCATATTATTAGCCATATTATGCTTATATGATCGATGGAACGATAATTACTATACTTATTACTCTTATTATTATCAATCTATCTCATATTATTAGCCATATTATGCTTCCATGGTCGATAGAACGACAATTACTATACTTATTAATCATATTATTATTAATCTAACTCATATTAGTAACCATATTATGCTTATATGGTCGATAGAACGGCAATTTCTATACTTATTACTGTTATTATTATCAATCTAACTCATATTATTAGCCATATTATGCTTCCATGATCGATAGAACGACAATTACTATACTTATTACTGTTATTATTATCAATCTAACTCATATTATTAGCCATATTATGCTTATATGATCGATAGAACGACAATTACTATACTTATTACACTCATTACTATTAATCTAACTCATATTATTGACCATATTGTGCAGATATGATCGATAGAACGACAATTACTATACCTATTTCTCTTATTAATATCAATCTAACTCATATTATTAGCGATATTATGCTTATATGATCGATAGAACGACAATAACTATACTTATTACTCTTATTATTATCAATCTAATTCATATTATTAGCCAGATTATGCATATTTGATCCATAGAACGACAATTGCTATACCTATTACTCTTATTAATATCAATCTAACTCATATTATTCGCCATATTATGCTTATATGGTCGATAGAACGGCAATTACTGTATTTATTACTCTTATTATTATCAATCTAAATCATATTATTAGCCATATTATGCTTCCATGGTCGATAGAACGACAATTACTATACTTATTACTGTTATTATTATCAATCTACCTCATATTATTAGCCATATTATGCTTATATGATCGATAGAACGACAATTACTATACTTATTACACTCATTACTATTAATCTAACTCATATTATTGGCCATATTATGCTTCCATGGTCGATAGAACGACAATTACTATACTTATTAGTCATATTGTTATTAATCTAACTCATATTAGTAACCATATTATGCAGATATGATCGATAGAACGACAATTACTATACCTATTTCTCTTATTAATATCAATCTAACTCATATTATTAGCCATATTATGCTTATATGATCGATAGAACGACAATTACTATATTTATTACTCTTATTATTATCAATCTAACTCATATTATTCGCCATATTATGCTTATATGATCGATAGAACGACAATTACTATACTTATTACTCTTATTATTATCAATCTATCTCATATTATTAGCCATATTATGCTTCCATGGTCGATAGAACGACAATTACTATACTTATTAATCATATTATTATTAATCTAACTCATATTAGTAACCATATTATGCTTATATGGTCGATAGAACGGCAATTACTATACTTATTACTCCTATTATTATCAATCTAACTCATATTATTAGCCATATTATGCTTCCATGATCGATAGAACGACAATTACTATACTTATTACTCTTATTATTATCAAGCTAACTCATATTATTATCCATATTATGCTTATATGATCGATAGAACGACAATTACTATACTTATTACTCTTATTATTATCAATCTAACTCATATTATTAGCCATATTATGCTTCCATGGTCGATAGAACGACAATTACTATACTTATTAGTCATATTGTTATTAATCTAACTCATATTAGTAACCATATTATGCAGATATGATCGATAGAACGACAATTACTATACCTATTTCTCTTATTAATATCAATCTAACTCATATTATTAGCCATATTATGCTTATATGATCGATAGAACGACAATTACTATATTTATTACTCTTATTATTATCAATCTAACTCATATTATTAGCCATATTATGCTTCCATGGTCGATAGAACGACAATTACTATACTTATTAATCATATTATTATTAATCTAACTCATATTAGTAACCATATTATGCTTATATGGTCGATAGAACGGCAATTTCTATACTTATTACTGTTATTATTATCAATCTAACTCATATTATTAGCCATATTATGCTTCCATGATCGATAGAACGACAATTACTATACTTATTACTGTTATTATTATCAATCTAACTCATATTATTAGCCATATTATGCTTATATGATCGATAGAACGACAATTACTATACTTATTACACTCATTACTATTAATCTAACTCATATTATTGACCATATTGTGCAGATATGATCGATAGAACGACAATTACTATACCTATTTCTCTTATTAATATCAATCTAACTCATATTATTAGCGATATTATGCTTATATGATCGATAGAACGACAATAACTATACTTATTACTCTTATTATTATCAATCTAATTCATATTATTAGCCAGATTATGCATATTTGATCCATAGAACGACAATTGCTATACCTATTACTCTTATTAATATCAATCTAACTCATATTATTCGCCATATTATGCTTATATGGTCGATAGAACGGCAATTACTGTATTTATTGCTCTTATTATTATCAATCTAAATCATATTATTAGCCATATTATGCTTCCATGGTCGATAGAACGACAATTACTATACTTATTAATCATATTATTATTAATCTAACTCATATTAGTAACCATATTATGCTTCCATGATCGATAGAACGACAATTACTATACGTATTACTGTTATTATTCTCAATCTAACTCTTATTATTGGCCATATTATGCTTATATGATCGAGAGAACGACAATTAATATACT